>NC_069499.1:822967320-823267320 GCF_027579735.1 Bombina bombina | reverse complement strand
CTAAGATGGCAGCAAATAGGTAGAGGGGGAGGGTTAGAGAGCTGTTTGGGGGGGGGGATCAGGGAGGTTGGAATACTACCCTGCAGAAAATACATTTAAAAAAAATAAAAAATACCTTTTTTTTTTATACTGGCAGACTTTCTGCCAGTACTTAAGATGTGGATGACCTTTAGGGGGTGGGGAGGGAAGAGAGCTGTTTGAGAGGGGTAAGGGAGGGATCAGGGGTGGGATGTGTCAGGTGGGAGGCTGATTTCCACACTAAAGCTAAAATTAACCCTACAAGCTACCTAACTAACCCCTTCACTGCTGGGCATAATACACGTGTGGTGCGCAGCGGCATTAAGTGGCCTTCTAACAAAAAGCAATGCCAAAGCCATATATGTCTGCTATTTCTGAACAAAGAGGATCCCAGAGAAGCATTTACAACCATTTATTCCATGATTGAACAAACTGTTTGTAAATAATTTCAGTGAGAAACCTAAAATTGTGAAAAAGTTAACAATTTTTTTAATTTGATCGCATTTGGCAGTGAAATGGTGGCATGAAATATACCAAAATGTGCCTAGATCAATACTTTGGGTTGTCTACTAAAAAATGTATATAGTTTTGATAGGTAAATATAAAAAAGCTATATTTCTGTTTAAATGTAGTGATGGCAAAAATGCTAAACATGCTCTGGTCTTTTGGGGAAGTTTTTGTCTAAAATGCCTTAAGGGGTTAAAATTGTTTGCTCTATCCAAATCATTAAAGAACATTTTTGAATTTCCTGTCCCTTTAATTAAAAATGGATTGTTTTCATGAGTTTAAATGTTAACATATGGAATCTCAGATGCATAAAGGGACACAAAACACTCTCACATTGTAATATACAAACAAGTTCTTTCTTTATCTGACCCCTATCCTGTAAATTAACTCTGATAATTGTGAGTTTGTATTGTGCATTTCCATTTTTCACAATTGAAAGACTTTATAAGCGTAACCCTTATACGTAGCTGTCACTAGTTGGTGTTATCAGATAAGGAACTGTAAAACAACACAAGCTGTGCTAACAAAATGACTGTGCCAAGCCTTGTTTACTACTAGCCTGTTTGGCTCCTCCAAATGAGGGAAATTGTAGGAGATGTCTGGCCATTGAAAAACAATTGAAGCTAACACAGTCTGAAAGCTTTAACACTTGAGTGACACAATTATTTACTACAACACCACTAAAATGTCTTATAAATTACAAGGTACTTTATTTCCCTTTAATACAAATCAGGTAAGCTGGTCCTATTGCATTGATTGGATGAATTTAGTTTATTAATTAGTGTTGGATCAATGGATATCAGAAGACATGTTCATTTACAGCTTACTGTACTGCTGTGTACAGTTTTGAAGATTTAGGTGTGACATTCTAATATCTATCTTTGGAATTTAACCAGAGCATCACCAATTGTGTTTTGCGTTGGGGTTTCCACAGTGCTAAGTGTCTGGTGATTCTCCATCTTGATGTTTTCATAAAGCTCACTGTGTCCTTCTATATACTCCCACTCCTCCACTGAGAAATACACTGCAACATCACCGCACCGAATAGGCACCTGAAACACAAATGGGGAAGACCTGTGAAGTGACCAAAAACTACTGAAAGTCAAACGTTATTAATTATAACTAGACACAGACACATATGCAGATGTCTTTAACTTTCTTGATTTGTAGAAGCACAATAGAATAGCTTCCATTGAGTTGGTAAAGTGTGGAAACTAGTGGTAACTTAAAAAAATCTCCATAGACTTTAATGGAGATAAATGTTTTTATCACCAGTTTCCACAATTTACCACCTCCATGGAAACTATGGGCTCGCTTCCATTGAGTCGTAATTCGGTTTGTGTGCACTCGCAAACCGATAAATATGCTGTCGGAAGCAATATCGTTTATCGACTGTTTCCAATGGCGCGTTATACCTCAATATCGGCAGCCGGACTTCTGCTGCCGAAAAGATCTTCGCGTGCCATAGAAAGTAATAGAAGCCGTTAATCGATAAATTATACCAGGTTTCCAATGAAAGCGCTAACCGTTAATACACTGTCGGAGGCTGTCGATACATTGAGAAATATTACACCCAGCTCAACGTTGGTAAAGAGGTTTATTTATCCTCACATTCAGATGTTAGTAAGTTTATATCACCTTATTTTGCATGTTCACTGTTTGGATAAAAAGCAAAACCTATCACGCTACATCACAGTTTAGTAGAAAAAAATTAACAACTGGGGGAAAAAAAAAAAACAATAACAAAAATCTTCATAGATGTTACTAGTTTTTAAATTCACAATTCAAATGTGGTCTAGTCCAGTAGTTTTAGAGATATAACCCAGGGTTACTGAACTGTTGCATATATCAGATAATATATTATAATGGCAGTTTGAAATAAAACACAACCCTCTAAAGGTGTTAAACACATAGGTAAAGCCCCCAAAAGAATATAGCTGGTGATTTACAGGGTCGTGTAACTGTTGCTGCCAATTGGCTCACTGGAAAATTTGCTTTGTAGAATAAATGGGATATTTACCTTTATTAAAAAGTTGCTAATGCTACTCAGAATCATATCTTATAAGTGCAACTACTAATGAGATCTTTAAATATTAAAGGGACAGTCAATCCGTTTATTACCCATTCCCCAGTGTTGAGGCTTTGATAAATATCACCCTATGTTGGTGCTCTGCGCACCTAACACGTAGAATCTGAATGCTGACAAGATACTTATACAACTGTGAAGATAATGATAAAGAACAAAGACACAGACAGATGTAGACACAGATTTGGCCAGTTAATAGGAAAATGTAAGTTACATTTTGTAATGTTTTGCCAATTACTTTTTATACCAGCTGTATAGTTTTAAATGCATGTTAAATTGTTTCTTTAATTTACATTTAAAATAACTGGTTTTGTTAATTGAAACCACCACTTATTGTTTTCAATAACATGCACATTTAAATGGGCTGAATTTTTAGGAACAGCACAGTCTCTTCTCTTCTCAGTACAGGCTCCCTTTAAGTAAGTTCAGTGCCCTATTTTCCAGTAGTGCTCACCTCTCCTGTCAGCTGGTGAATGTTGCTGTGGGGAGAGTTCTTTTTCACAACGGTGTATTCCTGCAGAAAAAATATCATACAGCTGTCACTATTAAAACTACAGTGCTAGAAGTCACACACAGTATTAAACTATACAGAATGTACAATTACAATATCAAGTCCACCGAAACATAATTATATATATACTGTATATATATATATATATATATATATATATATATATATATATATATATATATATATATATATATATATGCAATGGAAAGCTGAGAATTTAAAGACATGAGCGGTTAGGTCTGAAATAGGAGCCAAAACGGGAAGCTGTGTCGGCGCCTCTCCCAACACAAACCTGAGCCTGCAGACCAGGCTGCTCGTTCTCAGGTGTAAATAACAACAAGGAAAACAGAATTTATGCTTACCTGATAAATTACTTTCTCCAACGGTGTGTCCGGTCCACGGCGTCATCCTTACTTGTGGGAATATCTCTTCCCCAACAGGAAATGGCAAAGAGTCCCAGCAAAGCTGGCCATATAGTCCCTCCTAGGCTCCGCCCACCCCAGTCATTCGACCGACGGACAGGAGGAAAAAATAGGAGAAACCATATGGTACTGTGGTGACTGTAGTTAGAGAAAATAATTCATCGGACCTGATTAAAAAAAAACCAGGGCGGGCCGTGGACCGGACACACCGTTGGAGAAAGTAATTTATCAGGTAAGCATAAATTCTGTTTTCTCCAACATTGGTGTGTCCGGTCCACGGCGTCATCCTTACTTGTGGGAACCAATACCAAAGCTTTAGGACACGGATGAAGGGAGGGAGCAAATCAGGTCATCTAAACGGAAGGCACCACGGCTTGCAAAACCTTTCTCCCAAAAATAGCCTCCGAAGAAGCAAAAGTATCAAATTTGTAAAATTTGGCAAAAGTGTGCAGTGAAGACCAAGTCGCTGCCTTACATATCTGATCAACAGAAGCCTCGTTCTTGAAGGCCCATGTGGAAGCTACAGCCCTAGTGGAGTGAGCTGTGATTCTTTCAGGAGGCTGCCGTCCGACAGTCTCATAAGCCAATCGGATGATGCTTTTAAGCCAAAAAGAAAGAGAGGTAGAAGTTGCTTTTTGACCTTTCCTTTTACCAGAATAGACGACAAACAGAGAAGAAGTTTGTCTGAAGTCTTTCGTAGCTTCTAAGTAGAATTTTAGAGCACGGACTACATCTAAATTGTGTAGCAAACGTTCCTTCTTTGAAACTGTATTCGGACACAAAGAAGGTACAACTATCTCCTGATTAATATTTTTGTTGGAAACAACCTTTGGTAGAAAACCAGGCTTAGTACGCAAAACAACCTTATCTGAATGGAACACCAGATAGGGTGGAGTATATTGTAGAGCAGATAACTCAGAAACTCTTCTAGCAGAAGAAATAGCAACCAAAAACAAAACTTTCCAAGATAACAACTTAATATCTACGGAATGCAAAGGTTCAAACGGAACCCCTTGAAAAAATGAAAGAACTAGATTTAAACTCCAGGGAGGAGTCAAAGGTCTGTAAACAGGCTTGATCCGAACCAAAGCCTGAACAAATGCTTGAACATCTGGCACAACTGCCAGTCGTTTGTGCAGTAGGACAGATAAAGCAGAAATCTGTCCCTTTAGAGAACTTGCAGATAATCCTTTATCCAAACCTTCTTGTAGAAAGGAAAGAATCCTAGGAATCTTTATCTTATTCCATGGGAATCCCTTGGATTCACACCAGCAGATATATCTTTTCCATATTTTATGGTAAATCTTTCTAGTTACCGGTTTTCTGGCTTGAACCAGAGTATCTATCACGGAATCTGAAAACCCACGCTTTGATAGAATCAAGCGTTCAATCTCCAAGCCGACAGCTGGAGAGAGACCAGATTTGGATGTTCGAATGGACCCTGAACAAGAAGGTCCTGTCTCAAAGGTAGCTTCCATGGTGGAACCGATGACATATTCACCAGGTCTGCATACCAAGTCCTGCGTGGCCACCCAGGAGCTATCAAGATCACCGAGGCCCTCTCCTGTTTGATCCTGGCTACCAGCCTGGGGATGAGAGGAAACGGTGGAAACACATAAGCTAGGTTGAAGGTCCAAGGCGCTACTAGTGCATCCACTAGAGTCACCTTGGGATCCCTGGATCTGGACCCGTAGCAAAGAACCTTGAATTTCTGACGGGACGCCATCAGATCCATATCTGGAATGCCCCATAGTTGCGTCAACTGGGCAAAGATCTCCGGGTGGAGTTCCCACTCCCCCGGATGGAATGTCTGACGACTCAAATAATCCGCTTCCCAGTTTTCCACACCTGGAATGTGGATCGCAGATAGGTGGCAGGAGTGATTCTCCGCCCATTGTATTATTTTGGTCACTTCTTTCATCGCCAGGGAACTCCTTGTTCCCCCCTGATGATTGATATACGCAACAGTCGTCATGTTGTCTGATTGGAATCTTATGAATCTGGCCCTTGCTAGCTGAGGCCAAGCCTTGAGAGCATTGAATATCGCTCTTAGTTCCAGAATGTTTATCGGGAGAAGAGACTCTTCCCGAGACCACAGTCCCTGAGTTTCAGGGATTCCCAGACCGCGCCCCAGCCCACTAGGCTGGCGTCGGTCGTGACGATGACCCACTCTGGACTGCGGAAGCTCATTCCCTGGGATAGGTGATCCTGGGTTAGCCACCAACGGACTGAGTCTCTGGTCTTCTGATCTACTTGAATCACTGGAGACAAGTCTGTATAATCCCCATTCCACTGTTTCAGCATGCACAGTTGTAATGGTCTTAGATGAATTCGCGTAAAAGGAACTATGTCCATTGCTGCAACCATCAATCCTACTACTTCCATGCACTGAGCTACGGAAGGACGAGGAATAGAATGAAGAACTTGACAAGCGTTTAGAAGTTTTGACTTTCTGACATCTGTCAAGAAAATCCTCATTTCTAAGGAATCTATTATTGTTCCCAAGAAGGGAACTCTTGTCGACGGAGACAGGGAACTTTTTTCTATGTTCACCTTCCATCCATGAGATCTGAGAAAGGCCAGAACGATGTCTGAGTGAGCCTTTGCCTTTGAAAGAGACGACGCTTGTACTAGAATGTCGTCCTTGGTCTTAGAACCGCTAGAAGGGATCCGAGTACCTTTGTGAAAATCCTTGGAGCAGTGGCTAACCCAAATGGGAGGGCCACAAACTGGTAATGTTTGTCCAGAAAGGCGAACCTTAGGAACTGATGATGTTCCTTGTGGATAGGGATATGTAGATACGCATCCTTTAGATCCACGGTAGTCATAAATTGACCTTCCTGAATTGTGGGTAGAATCGTTCGAATGGTTTCCATCTTGAACGATGGTACTCTGAGAAATTTGTTTAGAATCTTTAAATCCAGGATTGGTCTGAAAGTTCCCTCTTTTTTGGGAACTACAAACAGATTTGAGTAAAATCCCATTCCTTGTTCCGCCGTTGGAACTGGGTGTATCACTCCCATCTTTAATAGGTCTTCTACACAATGTAAGAATGCCTGTCTCTTTATTTGGTTTGAGGATAAGTGAGACATGTGGAACCTTCCCCTCGGGGGTAGTTCCTTGAACTCCAGAAGATAACCCTGAGAAACTATTTCTAGCGTCCAGGGATCCTGAACATCTCTTGCCCAAGCCTGAGCAAAGAGAGAGAGTCTGCCCCCCACTAGATCCGGTCCCGGATCGGGGGCTACTCCTTCATGCTGTTTTGTTAGCAGCGGCAGGCTTCTTGGCCTGCTTACCCTTGTTCCAGCCTTGCATCGGTTTCCAGGCTGGTTTGTTCTGTGAGGTATTACCCTCTTGCTTAGAGGATGCAGAATTAGAGCCCGGTCCGTTCCTGAAATTACGAAAGGAACGAAAATTAGACTTATTCTTGGCTTTGAAAGGCCTATCTTGTGGGAGGGCGTGGCCCTTTCCCCCAGTGATGTCTGAGATAATCTCTTTCAATTCTGGCCCAAAGGGAGTTTTACCCTTGAAGGGGATATTAAGCAATTTTGTCTTGGATGATACATCCGCTGACCAAGACTTTAGCCAAAGCGCTCTGCGCGGCACAATTGCAAACCCTGAATTTTTCGCCGCTAATCTAGCTATTTGCAAAGCGGCATCTAAAATAAAAGAGTTAGCCAACTTAAGTGCGTGAACTCTGTCCATAGCCCCCTCATATGGAGTCTCTCTACTGAGTGACTTTTCTAGTTCCTCGAACCAGAACCACGCTGCTGTAGTGAAAGGAACAATGCACGAAATGGGTTGAAGAAGGTAACCTTGCTGTATAAAAATCTTTTTAAGCAAACCCTCCAATTTTTTATCCATAGGATCTTTGAAAGCACAATTATCCTCGATAGGAATAGTAGTGCGCTTGTTTAGAGTAGAAACTGCCCCCTCGACCTTAGGGACTGTCTACCATAAGTCCTTTCTGGGGTCGACCATAGGAAATAATTTCTTAAATATAGGAGGGGGAACAAAAGGTATGCCGGGCTTCTCCCATTCCTTATTCACTATGTCCGCCACCCGCTTGGGTATAGGAAAAGCGTCGGGGTGCACCGGAACCTCTAGGAACTTGTCCATCTTGCATAATTTTTCTGGAATGACCAGGTTGTCACAATCATCCAGAGTAGATAACACCTCCTTAAGCAGTGCGCGGAGATGTTCTAATTTAAATTTAAATGTCACAACATCAGGTTCAGCCTGTTGGGAAATTTTTCCTGAATCTGAAATTTCCCCATCTGACAAAACCTCCCTCATGGCCCCTTCAGATTGGTGTGAGGGTATGACAGAACAATTATCATCAGCGCCCTCCTGCTCTTCAGTGTTTAAAACAGAGCAATCGCGCTTTCTCTGATATGCAGGCATTTTGGATAAAATATTTGCTATGGAGTTATCCATTACAGCCGTCAATTGTTGCATGGTAATAAGCATTGGCACGCTAGAAGTACTAGGAACCTCCTGCGTGGGCAAAACTGGTGTAGACACAGAAGGAGATGATGTAGAACCATGTCTACTCCCTTCATCTGATTAATCATCTTGGGCAACTTCATTATCTGTGACAGTACTGTCCATACTTTGTTTGGACGCTTTAGCACAATTATCACATAATTTAGAAGGGGGAGACACATTGACTTTCATACATATAGAACATAGCTTATCTGAAGGCACAGACATGTTAAACAGGCTTAAACTTGTCAGTAAAACACAAAAAACGTTTTAAATCAAAACCGTTACTGTCTCTTTAAATTTTAAACAGAACACACTTTATTACTGAATATGTGAAAAAATATGAAGGAATTGTTCAAAATTTACCAAAATTTCACCACAGTGTCTTAAAGCATTAAAAGTATTGCACACCAATTTTCAGAGCTTTAACCCTTAAAATAACGAAACCGGAGCCGGTTACATTTTTAACCCCTCTACAGTCCCAGCTACAGCCTTTGCTGCGACTCTACCAAACCCAGAGGGGAATACGATACCAAATGACGCCTTCTAGGAACTTTTCCAACTATTTTCAGGTCCTCACACATGCATCTGCATGTCTTGCTCTCAAAAACAACTGTGCAGTAATGGCGCGAAAATGAGGCTCAGCCTACAACTGGGAAGGCCCTTCCTGACTGGAAAAGGTGTCTAACATAGTGCCTGGCGTTAAAAAACGTTCCCCAAGTTTATAAATGTGAAATACCAGCATAAACATGTATAAAATGCCCAAATAAAGCAATCGATTTTGCCCATAAAAGTGTCTACCAGTTTTATAGCCCATATTAAGCCCTTTATTCTGCTTGAGACTAAGAAAATGGCTTACCGGTCCCCATGAGGGGAAATGACAGCCTTCCAGCATTACACAGTCTTGTTAGAAATATGGCTAGTCATACCTTAAGCAGAAAAGTCTGCTAACTGTTTCCCCCAACTGAAGTTACTTCATCTCAACAGTCCTATGTGGAAACAGCAAAGGATTTTAGTTACTGTCTGCTAAAATCATCTTCCTCTCACAAACAGAATTCTTCATCTCTTTCTGTTTCAGAGTAAATAGTACATACCAGTACTATTTTAAAATAACAAACTCTTGATAGTAGAATAAAAAAAAAAACTACAACCAAACACCACATACTCTTAACCATCTCCGTGGAGATGTTGCCTGTGCAACGGCAAAGAGAATGACTGGGGTGGGCGGAGCCTAGGAGGGACTATATGACCAGCTTTGCTGGGACTCTTTGCCATTTCCTGTTGGGGAAGAGATATTCCCACAAGTAAGGATGACGCCGTGGACCGGACACACCAATGTTGGAGAAAATTTCCCTAATACACGGTTCCCAGACCAAAATAAATGTCCATTGAATTAGGCACTACACAAGCACTTTACTCAAGGTTAAATGTAACAATTCATACCTTTATTATTCGTGTTACAAACACTCTGCATACATATGCGTGGTGACTACCAGGAGACACAGGTGTAAGTGGAGTGTGACGTCATCTGACGCGTTTCACGCCCTTCTGCCGCTTTGTCAAAAGATGTGGAGGTGTGTAGTATTGGCATACTTTTAAATGGTTACCATTATTCAAAACAAAGAAACACCTCCCCTATCATGATGTCACAGTATTGGACTATGTTTCAATATCGACTAAAACAATGTTGTATAATACAAAAAGTGCTGAATATAGTGATAAAAGTGCATATTAAATGTGTTAGTTGTTTAATAGCTGAATATTATAATTTCAAATACTTTAAAAATTTACGGCTATACAGACTTGTCATTCGGAACAAAATTGGACAAAGCAATATGTGTTCATTTGCATTCAATAGGTTATATTGCTGTTATTTAGAAGTGGATTATCACATCATTGCTATTCGATTATCAACAATTATGTTAATGTTGTCAAATTGTAGTATTATTTCACTATATCTATGCATGATCGTACTTTGTTTATTAACTGAAACTGTAACCCTTTAAATTTCTTATCTGTCTAGAGACATACCAATAGCTTGTCTAGCCCACATAGTTTATTTATAGTTGTTACAATGTAGACACTCAATTCGTAATTTCTTAGAGTGTTCAGTAATCGAATCAGACTAAAATATCTTAAAGCCGTATTATAAGTGATTTTTAAAAAAGAACAAACATGTACTTTACACCTGACTTCTAATTTATTTGTTTAAATTTACCGTTAGTATAATTTTGTAATATTAATTTTTAATTTGTAAATTTTCATTTTATTAATATTTTAAATTTTGTTACTTGGTTTTAGTCATTACTTGTGGCTTTTTCTATACTTGGTATGTTATATTATTATTTTGAATAGTATTAGATTATTTATTTATTCAAAAATAGTTTTTTATTGATAATATTAATACTATTTGTACAGGAAGTGTTAACTTTAGTAATGTAGGGATATTGATGCATATTGGAATTTACTATAACATCTCCTTAGTTTCCTTGGTACAAGTCTATATCCCATCTAGAGTTTATTCCCTTAGGTTCTTTTGTTCCTAGTTTAAATATCCATTTTGCTTCCCTATCCAACAGTTTTCTAAATCTATCTCCTCCTCTCTTATTGGCTGATATAAAATCAATAGCTTGAAATTTAAATGCTAAATAAATTCTAAGTTATATTTGCAAACCTGTGGCACTGCGATGGGGGCAAAATTTGCCCCCTCGTATGCCAATTTATTTTTAGGGTGGTTTGAAGCCACATATATTTTTGGTCAACCAAATGAATTTGCAAGTTTCATCGAGTTCTACGCCAGATTTATAGACGACCTTCTATTTATCTGGCGTGGCACGAATGAACAATGTCACGATTTTGTCAAATTTCTAAATAACAATGACCTTAATCTTAAATTTACCTTTAAAGTAGATAAAGACAAAGTCAATTATCTAGACATTACGCTGAGGGCATGCAATGGCAAGATAGTCACTGAATTGTTTAGAAAAGAAATCTCTGGAAATACCATTCTAAGAGCTGACTCGTGTCATCCAGTACATACCACTAAGGGCATACCAAAGGGACAGCTAAAGAGAATTAGAAGGATATGTACTTATGACAGTGACTATCTAAATCATTCCCAAAATTTAGTTGATAGGCTAACAGACAGAGGTTATGATAGAAAGAAACTCATGTCAGTCAGAGCAGAAATAGCCAAAATTAAAAGGCAAGACCTAATTCATAAAACTGATACACATGAACTGAATAAATAAAAAAAATGGAAAAGTGACAGTATAGTTTGTGTTACACAATTTAGCAAACAATTTAATCAGATCAAAAACATTGTAAATAACAACTTAAAAATACTTAAACTAGATGAGAAATTAAACAAAAGCCTAGCAAAAGGCATCAAATTTGTATCAAGAAAAGCTCCAACAATAGGTAGCAAGGTTATCCAATATGTATATAACAACTCTACTCTAAAATCAAAAGAAACATGGCTTTCAAAAAAAGTTTTTTTTAAGTGTGGAAAACATCCTTGTAACGTATGCCAACATTGTCATATAGGAGACACGTTTACATCTTCATCAAACAACACAACCTATATCATCAAATATAGGTTAGATTGTTGTTCCAAATACATTGTTTATCTAATAACTTGCCAAATCTGTAAACAACAATATACAGGATGTACTAGTCGTTTTCTAAAAGACAGGATACGTGAACACTTGATATCATTAGAAAAGGATCCACCTAAGACACCTGTAGCCAAACATTATACTAATCATGGAGTTTCTATTGAAGACAGCAAAAAAGCATTTAAATTTCAAGCTATTGATTTTATATCAGCCAATAAGAGAGGAGGAGATAGATTTAGAAAACTGTTGGATAGGGAAGCAAAATGGATATTTAAACTAGGAACAAAAGAACCTAAGGGAATAAACTCTAGATGGGATATAGACTTGTACCAAGGAAACTAAGGAGATGTTATAGTAAATTCCAATATGCATCAATATCCCTACATTACTAAAGTTAACACTTCCTGTACAAATAGTATTAATATTATCAATAAAAAACTATTTTTGAATAAATAAATAATCTAATACTATTCAAAATAATAATATAACATACCAAGTATAGAAAAAGCCACAAGTAATGACTAAAACCAAGTAACAAAATTTAAAATATTAATAAAATGAAAATTTACAAATTAAAAATTAATATTACAAAATTATACTAACAGTAAATTTAAACAAATAAATTAGAAGTCAGGTGTAAAGTACGTTTGTTCTTTTTTAAAAATCACTCTCAAATTTTAGTGCTGATATTATAATACGGCTTTAAGATATTTTAGTCTGATTCGATTACTGAACACTCTAAGAAATTACGAATTGAGTGTCTACATTGTAACAACTATAAATAAACTATGTGGGCTAGACAAGCTATTGGTATGTCTCTAGACAAATAAGAAATTTAAAGGGTTACAGTTTCAGTTAATAAACAAAGTACGATCATGCATAGTTATAGTGAAATAATACTACAATTTGACAACATTAACATAATTGTTGATAATCGAATAGCAATGATGTGATAATCCACTTCTAAATAACAGCAATATAACCTATTGAATGCAAATGAACACATATATTGCTTTGTCTAATTTTGTTCCGAATGACAAGTCTGTATAGCCGTAACTTTTTAAAGTATTTGAAATTATAATATTCAGCTATTGAACAACTAACACATTTAATATGCACTTTTATCACTATATTCAGCACTTTTTGTATTATACAACATTGTTTTAGTCGATATTGAAACATAGTCCAATACTGTGACATCACGATAGGGGAGGTGTTTCTTTGTTTTGAATAATGGTAACCATTTAAAAGTATGCCAATACTACACACCTCCACATCTTTGACAAAGCGGCAGAAGGGCGTGAAACGCGTCAGATGACCTCACACTCCACTTACACCTGTGTCTCCTGGTATTCACCACGCATATGTATGCAGAGTGTTTGTCTGTAACACGAATAATAAAGGTATGAATTGTTACATTTAACCTTGAGTAAAGTGCTTGTGTAGTGCCTAATTCAATGGACATTTCTTTTGGTCTGGGAACCGTGTATTAGGGAAATTTTCCTTGTTGTTATATATATATATATATACAGTATATAGTGCTGTAGCACTCACATCTCCTGTCAGCAGGCAGATTATCCCCAGGGTGTTATTCACAATCCTCTCAGATATTTTCTTCTCTGTGTTTTTTATCAGTAAATTTGAGATCAGCTGTAATATTGAGACCTACAAGAAAAAAAAAAAGATGCCAGAAGTATAAATAAAGGGAGAAAGAACAAAAGAAAAGAGATTGGTGGGTTTTGCAATTTGTCACAATCCGAAAGCTTTGAAGAATATGAGCTGCATTTGTGACTGTTAAAAAAAAAAAAGCAGTGAGGAAAAAATAATAATAGCCTATATGATAGTTCATGCAAAGTACAAAGATTAAAGGAATATGAAACCCAATTTTTTTCTTTCATGATTTAGAAAGAGCATACAATTTTAAACAACTTTCCAATTTACTTCAGCTATCATATTTGCTTCATTCTCTTCATATCCTTTGTTGAAAAGCATATCTAGATAGGCTCAGTAGCTGCTGATTGGTGGCAGCACATAGATGCCTCATGTGATTGGCTCCCCATGTGCATTGCTATTTCTTCAACAAAGGATATCTAAAGAATGAAGCAAATTAGATAATAGAAGTAAATTGGAATGTTGTTTAAAATTGTTTTTCTCTATCTGAATCATGAAAGAAAAAAAAAATGGGGTTTTGTGTCCCTTTAACCATTTGGATACCAGATAAAGCAGCAACGCATTGTCATTATATATGGCAGTTAGTGAGAATATAAAAAATAAAAAAAAGTTAAAAAACAAACAAAAACTTGCATATTTCCAAATTGATGTAATGGAAAACAAAAATATAGCTACAAACAAAATGAAGGAAGATACAAGACACAAATATATACATCCTTGCACCACCTTCAATCAAACCTCCTGTTTTCTAATCTAAACACCAGGTGCACCTAGGGTTGTCACCTCGGCCATGTTTTCCTGGACACTTATGAGTTACACATGCTGTAGGGTGTGCAGGGAGGAACATGTATTGTGCTGTTCATCAACACTATTCATGTGATGTCTAGAGGCACAAAACATGTTCTGCCCTGCTTACCCTGCAGCATGTGCAACTCATAAGTGTCCAGGTAAACATGGCCGAGGTGGCAACCCTATGTGCATCTGATTTTCAGTTGTACAGTATGTTCATAGTTCAGTGGGATATGTCATTTATTCATATGGGACTGGATTCACTCCAATTAAAAGGTTAATAACTGGGGGTGGAGCTAACCGCCAGACTGAACGGTCGCAACCGAAAAGAGCTCTGCGATAAAATGTACTAAAAGAGAGAGAAAAGGAGACTCTTGCCTTATCTGACAGCTATCCCAGCAAAGTCCAGCGTATAAGGTGACAGAGAGTCTTAAAATCTGGAAAAAAAGTGCTGCTTTTCGGATCCTCACCGCCGCAACTAAACCTTTAAAGGCGCGACTCAGAAGGAAAATACAAAGTAAGCTGCAACAGGTGCAATCTAGAGGATTGACTTTTGACTTGAACTTCACCGCTGGTTCCCGCTCTGAAACCGGGAGCTGGTGACACGGAGGTGCAGCGATAGAACTGAGAGGAGCGGGATGGCCAGAACATTGTGAGATAGCACAGCAGCCGACAAGGGACCTTGTTGTAGCAGAACATTACACATTAGAGGTACCTCTCGATCATACAGGCATTCACCACAAACAACGCCTCAGTTGGAGGACTATTGATCACCTTGCCTTTGGCCCATACCCACTACGGCAAGGTAGGCAGCAAATACATCTGCTAGTGGAGTGAAAAGACGCCATCTTGCCCTTCCTTCTCCGTAACGACTAGCCACATAAGCACCCCAAGCAAGGCCCATCTACCTACTAGAAATAGTTTATATTAAGTGAAGGGGCAAAGTAATAAAGGACTAACCCAGCTGCCAACTCAGAGGGCATACTCCTTAGGGAAAGCACTTAATAAATATGCTACATCATTAAGGCCCTACGGGCAGAAGACTAGCTTCTTCATAACCTATTAGGGAGGCCCTATCTACACTGTGGACATCTAACTGGGATCACAAGGCCCTTCAACACATGGTCTGGCTTTTTAACATCGCACAATGTGAGATACATCTTTAGAGTAGAAGATTGAATAGTTGATGAGATAACACTTGTGGATTTATACAGAACTGAGGACTAGATACCACTCACTAGCCCTTGAGGCATAATTAATCGTCTGCTTTATATCCAACTCTACAGATTGTGCCTGATACTAACCTCCTCTCATCCCACCATAGCTACACGCCCCCTGTGGGCATCAGCTACGCTCCTTAACTTTTACCGGCCTGCTTGGGTGCACACCTTTAAGAGAATACGGGTGCATGTCAGCAAGTAATTCCTCGAAGTGACCACAGTAGCGGCAATGTGTAGATAACAACCTGGGAAAGCCCTAGCCCCATCAGTCATTTAGGATAGTGCTCCACCTAGATAAAAAATCTGGGACATATCTGAGGGAAGTGATACAATAACACAAAAGCCATGTACTCCTTCCCTATCACTTTTGATAAGCGTATACTCTAAAATGTCTCACATCTTTGAAAGGAAGCAGAAAGACTTCTCTACACCTACGAGAACTGTGGCAGATCACTTCCACCAACCAACTATATCTGCACATGCTTCTTCTGATGAGGAAAGTCCGGACCATCTAGACTCACTAGATTCCCGGATGAATGCAACATTAAAACATCACGTCTCATCTAACTTACAAAATGAATCTATGTCTAATAACCTTGTGGGCTCTATTAAATCACTACTGGCCTCACATCATTACTCTCTTTCAAAAAAGTTTGATAAGGCACACACTGATCTCAAGAGACATTTCTGCAAAAGGAGAACGAACAGATACGCTGGATTGGATACAGGAAGATCTCATGATTGATCACTCCAACCTACTGAGCTATTCCCAGAATCTGGCAATCCAAATCTCTGGCCTTGAAAATAAATTGGCACACCTGGAGGATAGGTCACACCAAAATAATATAAGGATTAGAGGAATTCCGGAGACGATGCTACCCCAGGACCTTCATCCAAGAACTCTTCCAGTCAGTACTGAGAACTACCAATGAGACTGAGTCATTAATTGATAGAGTACACAGGGCCTTATGCCCAAGTTCAGTAGAAGGAGATAAACCCAGGGATGTCATAGTGCATCTGCATTATTTCACGTTCTGGGAGAAACTGCTGAGAGCTATTACAAAATAAGGCGTTCTCCCAGGAAGATTCTTGGACCTACAGATTTTCTCAGACCTATCGCCACACACTCTTCAATTGAGAAGGAATTTCCAAGTCTGCACCAAAGTCTTAAGAGATAATGGTTTCAAGTACCGATGGGGTTTCCCAATGAGACTTTTTATAACTAAGGATGGTCAGCAGTTCGTAGCCTCTAGTGTCCAACAAGCTAAAGATCTGCTACAAAGATGGGACCTACTAACAGAAACCATGCCAGATCCAGAGGACATGCCTAGACCCCAGCAACTACGTGCCAACGCAAGGGAATGGCAGCAGCTAGCCCAGAGACCCACGCATAACAAAAGGAGACAAACTCTTGCTGACCCTTCTACTGTCCCCCCAGAATGAGCCTGGATTTTTTCTATCTAAACAGGAACTGCTTACTAAATGCTACACCCATGTAAAGACTTCTTCATACTACAGAGACTCCCTCCCATATCCACTCCTCTAAATTGACAACCTAAGCCGTACATGAGAGGAGCTGCATACGTGAAGCCACGTGAGACTGTCACGCCTGCTGCTATGGCCGTTACCAGGGAAGAAGTCGGCTTCTGTTGGTGCAGTGGTGACGTCATGGCCGCACGTCTTTTTCCCTCTGGAGCCGGTCAGGATCTCCTGTGGCGCGAATCCTGCGCCTATGTAAATTGCTCATTTTCTACCTATCACTGCCCAAGTATAGGTGTTACTGTGTGTGCTCCTGGGTGCTATTCTCTGTATGTGTTGGATTGTTATAACGTTACTGAACTCTGCCTGTCTGACTACTCTGCTTGTTTAACGCCTAAAGAACTGGATTGCCATAACGTTACTGAATTCTGCCTGTCTGACTACTCTGCCTGTTAACCCTTAAACTGCTGGATTGATATACTGTTGCTGAAATCTGCTTGTCTGACCACTCTGCCTGCTTAACCCCTAAACTGCTGGATTGATATACTGTTGCTGAACGTTGCTTGTCTGACCACTCTGCCTGTTAACCCCTAAACTGCTGGATTGATATACCGTTGCTGAACCCTGCTTCTCTGACCATTCTATTGGTTTATCCCTGAACTGTTATACTGTTGGATTTCCCTTTGTTGCTGATTCCTGCCTGTTCCTGGTCCTTCTATTTGTTTACCCCTAAACTGCTATACTGCCGGATTTCCTTCCTATTGCCGCTAAGGACTGCCCTGCCTACTGTGAGGACTGCTTACCACCCAGCTGACACATTCCACTAGGGTTGCCACCTTGGCCATGTGTTCCTGGACACTTATGACGAGTTACGCATGCTGCAAGGTGTGCAGGGAGGAACATGAATATGCTGTCCAGCTGCAAAATGCTTGTTCCCTTCTGCACACCCTGCAACATGTATAACTCATAACTGTCTAGGAAATCATGGCTGAGGTGGGAACCCTAACTCCCACCCCGATCCCTCTCAAACAGCTCTCTTCCCTCTCTCAACCCCAGGGGTCACCACCATCCTATGTACTGGTAGACAGTCTGCCAATATGAAGATTTAAGGCAATTTTTAAAAAAATGTATCTATTTTTTTATTTATTTTTTTAATTCTTTACTGCAGCAGCCCCCCTCCAAGCAATCATTCAGTATGGCCCCCTCCCCTTCAATAAAATATTTTCTGTAGTGTAGTGGATCCCTCCCTCCCACCATTAAACTATTTTCTGCAGTGTAGCGGTCCCACCTGCTTCCGCTCTCTCCAGTGATGGGCTGCCCACCGCCTCCCTCCTGACCCTCCCACACCACTAATGGTACCAGTGTTCCCTCTAAGGCAAGTTTTCTGCCCAGCAGTGAACAGTTAATAAGAGAACCACACCTTGCAGTCTGCATTGTGAAGTGTTTCACTGCTAGGCCGCTCACAAAACTGGCCTTAGAGGGAACACTGGTCAGCACCACCACAACCTGATGCAGAGAGCGAAACAGTGTCTCTCTCTGCATCGGTAATCTCCTGCACTACTATTTCTGCACTGCTCCACTTGTGGGGCATGCAGAAATAGCGCAATCTCGCCGCTTTCATCGAGATTGCGGCAGAAAGAGCCCAGACATCACTGCAATAGATGGTATGGTCCTTAAGAGCTAAACGACCACTGGCTGTTAAGGGGTTTAAGTGATAGGAAGTCAAAATTAAACTTTCACGATTCAGATGGAGCACATAATTTTAAGATACTTTTAAACACTTCTATTATCTGGTTCACTTTGTTGTCTTGGAATCCTTTGTTGAAAAGCATACCTAAGTAGGCCTAAGAGCAGCAATACACTACTGGGAGCTAGCTACTGATTGGTGGCTACACAAATTGGCTCACCAGATGTGTTCAGCTAGCTCCCAGTAGTGCAATGCCTTTTTAATAATGTATTTAATCCCTTTGCAGGGGTTAAACGCATAGTTATAAACAAGCAACAGTGCAAAAATAAAATGCTCCAACATATTTTCTTTTTGCACTTTTATATCCCTTTAAGCAGGGACCAGTCAAAGAGTTTAATTGCAAAACTGACTAAAGCAAGTGGTGAAAATAGAAGAAAGAGCATATACTATATGAATCAAAATGAAAAATCTTCACAATAGAAATTTTAAAAAGCCAGTAGCTCTGACCTCCCCAGTTAGCAAATAGATGATTTCTATGATGTGATTCAAAATCTTCTCAGATATTTTCTTGTCATTGGTCATCATTAGTGAGTAGGTCAAGTATTTTACGAGTGAGAAAACTTAATGTTTTTGGTGCAATTTGTTCATAAAGGTTTTCAGAAGAATTCCTTGGCCCTCATAGGATGGCTTTAATGTCATGTGATAGATATACTGCAGCTCCCATGTACTTGCTGAGCAGTTTTAATGCAAACAAATAATTTACTCTGATCATCTGCAAACCTGAAAAAGAAAGAAAATACAAATGAAGAGAGGATACAAATAAAATACAATTGTTTACTTTCATAGCCTAAATTATAATAAACATCTGTAAATATAACAATTTGCTTAATGCATTGACAATTTTTTGACCACTTATTTTTCAGACATCTATAGAAAATAGTTTTTTAGAGTAAAATCCACAAATATACCAAAAGGAAATCTAATTCAGTAAGAGCTCTTCCTGGTTAAGCCTATGTATTGTGAACAACAGCACAAAAAAAATTGTGCACTTGATAACTGCAATATAAATGTCCACCAATTAATCCTACAATGTGCAAAGTTTAAAATGTATGGGTAACTGTTCCTTTTGGTTTATTTTTGTATAGGGAATAGTTTCTTTTTTATATATATTTTATTTATAGCATAGGCAGTTTACAAAAGAAAAAAAAGGAAAAACAAATTGAGAAATAAATCCTCTAGTTGGTAATTATTAAATTGACATTAAATGTACACTAAACCAAATTAAAGGGACAGTAAAGTAAAAAAAAACTTTCATGATTTAAATAGGGCATGCAATTTTAAACAACTTTCCAATTTACTTTTATTACCAATTTTGCTTTGTTCTCTTGGTATTCTTAGTTGAAAGCTAAATCTAGGAGGTTCATATGCTAATTTCTTAGGCCTTGAAGACTGCCTCTAATCTGAAAGCATTTTGACAGTTTTTCACCACTAGAGGGTGTTAGTTCATGGGTTTCATATAGATAACATTGAGCTCAAGCACGTAAAGCTCTTAGGAGTCAGCACTGATTGGCTAAAAATGCAAGTCAGTCAAAAAAACTGAAATAAGGGGGCAGTTTGCAGAGGCAAAAAGTGTATTATTATAACTGTGTTGGTTATGCAAAATTGGGGAATAGGTAATAAAGGGATTATCTACCTTTTTAAACAAAAAAAATCTGGTGTTTACTATCCCTTTAAAAAGGGACACTAAACCCAAATTTTTTCTTTCATGATTTAGATAGAGCGTGCAATTTTAGTCAACTTGCTAATTTACTCCTAATATCAATTTTTTTCGTTCTCTTGCTATCTTTATTTAAAAAGCAGGAATATGATGCATACGAGCTAGCCCATTTTTTATTGAGAACCTGGGTTAAGCTTGCTTATTGGTGGCTAAATGTAAGCCACCAATAATCAAGCACTATCCATGGTGCTGATGCTGAAATGGGCTGGCTGCTAAGATTTATACATTCCTGCTTTTTAAACAAAGATAGCAAGAGAATGAATAAAAATTGATAATAGGAGTAAATTAGAAAGTTGCTTAAAATTGTATGCTCTATCTGAATCATGAAAGAAAAAATTTGGGTTTAGCGTCCGTTTAAGTTTCCATATGACAGATATACCCTTCTTCTGTATAATTATATTAACATTGACTAATTGTCAGTACAAAGTAGCCTGCCCGTTTAGATTATGACAAACATACAATCAAATCCTAACACAGATAAAAACAAAACGAGTAAAACAAATAAACAACAATAAGAGAGAAAAAAAATATATATAAAAAAATAGAAATATGTGGATCCCCACCATGTCCCCTTCCCTAGCCTACCATAATCTTATAAATTACCATACTCCCAAAAATACCAAGTCTGAATTTTTAAAGGGGAGTATCATTATATCTTATTCTTGTTTAGAGAGGGCTTTAATGAAGATAGACCATTTCCTAAAAAAAGAAGAGATTTGTGATTCAACATTTGTATCTGTATCTCTTTGTTCAATTATACATTGTTTCTTAAAGGGACATGAAACCCTATATTTTTCTTTCATGATTCATATAGAGCATACAATTTTAAACAACTTTCCAATTTACTTGTATTATTTATTATGCTTCCTTCTGTTATTATCCTTTGCTGAAAGGTTTATCTAGGAAAGCTCAGGAGCAGCAAAGAACCTATGTTCTAGCTGCTAATTGGTAGCTGCCAATATATACTGATTGTCATTGGCTCACCCCATGTGTTCAGTCAGCAACCAGTAGTGCATTGCTGCTCCTTCAACAAATGGTACCAAGAGAATGAGGCAAATTTGATCATAGAAGTAAAGTGGAAAGTTGTTTAAAATTGTATGTTCGATCTAAATCATGAAAGAGTTTCATGTCCCTTTAATGAAGTCTATAACCTCTAAAAGTTTTGGTGTTCGCTTCTCCTTCCATTTATGAAAGATTAGACTTCTTGTTGATAATATCATGGAGTTGATGAGTTTATTTTCATCTACAGATTTTTGGCTAGTAAAAACTAATATAATCTGGAATATATAAAATTTGAACTCTATCAATTTCATTTTGTTTTGAATCCAATATTCTAGTTTTAACCAGAGTTGGTTTATTTTAGGACAGTACCAGATCATATGTGCTAAGTTAGCTCCAGTAAGGTGACATTTAGGGCCTTTATTAAAACCAGTATTATGCCATTTATATCCCTTATTGGGTGTATAATAGGACATATATAGCAATTTCAGATGTGATTCTTGCCATGTTGCAGATAAAGTAGAGATGTGTACTTTCTTAATTGAAGTTTTAGTAGTGTCTCCATCTATAGCGCCAGACTTTGTAGAGATGCAGATGAGGTTAGCATCTCCTCTTATTGAGAAGAGAAGTCAATATCATGGGGATATATAGGAAAAACCCTTACTAGCCATATTAATCCAAGAGTCCAATTTATCCCAGTTCCAATCCCAGCCGTATAAAGATGTCATTTTATTAATGTAATGCCTTATTTGGAGATAAGCAAAAAAATAACTCTATTCAAGAGAGAATTTTTCTTTCAAATCTGAAAAAGTACTAACACTCATCTATACAGATATATTGTATTCATTTATTTAGCCCTAATGATGCACATTTATTGAATATCTGGGATTGTATACCTGAAATAAACTCTGGGTTATTTTTTATAATTTGATGTTTGGAAATATTTTAATTAAGGCCTAGAAAAAGAAAAATCTTTCATTACACGCCAATAAAATATTGTAAATGGAGGTTACGTTTTTACATTTTTGGGGGAAGAACTTTGGATGACAATGAGGAAATGATTTCAACGAGTATGGATATATTATATTTGTTTCCAGGTCTAGTGGTGAAAAGTAATCGGAATTTGCTAACCATCCTATCGCAACTTTCCCCCAGAGAAATAAGGTTGGATAGGTGGAGGTCTGGCAAAGCAAACCCACCATACATTTTAGGTAGAAAGAGTTTTTTTAAAGCTATGCTAGGGTTTCTCCCCTGCCAAATAAAATGTAGCATAGCCGATTGCAGAGAGTTTGAAGATCTTTCCTTTTGAGGAAAATAGGGACATTTTGTATTATATAGAGAATTTTAGGGAAAGAGATCATTTTGAAAAGATATTCGCCCAGAAATGGATAATGGAAAATGATGCCAATGTTTAAAATCTTCTTTAATTTTAGTCAGTAGGGGAGTAATATTAAGGTTATACCAGTCCATTGGATCTAATGAAATAAAAATCCCAAGATATTTAAAAGAGATTATCGCAGTTTTAAAGGGATTTGAGAAAGAAGGATTAGAGTTTTTGCTTAATCAAAAAATCTCTTATTTGGTTGTGTTAACCCTATAGCCTGAGAATGTACTAAACATGTCAATAATTTGTATAAGGTGTGGAATATTTTTGACTGGATTAGAGATGTAAACTGAAAGGTTGTCAGCATATAATGCGACTTTAACTACTTTTTTATTTATAGTAATACCATCTATATTTTGGCGTATAAAAATAGCAAGTGATTCTTTGGCAATAATAAATAAGAGAGGCGAGAGCGGGCATCCTTGGCGAGTGCCCAGATCAAGCCATATATTCTGAATTAGTTCACCATTAATTAATAATGAAGTTCTAGGTTTATTATAAATATTTGTAACAAATTGCAGGATAGATCCTCTAAGACCAAATTTATCCATTAAAAAAATATATGAACATGTTGGACTGAGTCAAACTCCTTCTCTGCGTCCAAGGAAATAACAGCGGAGTCTTTGAGACAAGACCATTCTGTTTGATCTTTGCAATTGAGATAGTCTATAAATGAGAAACAATTCTCTGATTTTTGTTGAAGAATTTCTACCTTTCAGAAATCCCACTTGATCTAAATTAATGCCCTGGTTTAAAGGGGTTTGAAGTCTGTTGGCCAAAATTGAGGTTAAAATGTTGTAATCTGGAGTTCAGAAGTGCAATTGGCCTATATGAGCTCATATCCTGTGGGTCTTTCCCGCTTTTCAAGATAAAGGTGGTCCAGAGAAAGCGTTCGAACAGTATTTATTATGAAGATTTTTCAAATAAGGGGTAATATTTGGTTTCAGACTCTTATAAAATTTGTGGGGCAAAATATCAGGCCCAGGTGTTTTGTTTAAAGAAATTGCATAAATAGTATCTAAAATGTCCTTATCGGGGCATTAATTTTAGATGAAAATTGGGTCGGAATAGCCAGATTTTTAATTTTTCCCCAGAATGTTTCTCTGTTGTTTAAAGTTACTATTCTAAGTGAATATAAATCTGCATAATATGAAGAAAAAAACAATAAAAATGTCTGGGGGATTATTATATAACTTATCTTTCTTCTGAATAGCTTCAATACCACTAGAACTGGAATCATTTTTGATCAGCCTGGCCAAAAGTTTACCAGATTTGTTGCCATGTCTATAATATTTGGCCTGTAAATTGAGCTCCTTCTGGGTAGTAAAATATAGTGTAAGGGCATCACACTCTTTTTTAGCTTCAACTTAACTATCTAATTATTTCCTCCTCTCTCTCTCTCTTTTTTTTTTTTTTTTTTTTTTAATTTAGTCATGTAGGAGATAACATCCCCGGTCAATACTGATTTAGCTGCTTGCCAAAAGATCTCAGGTCTATCTAAATAGTCTTTATTAAAAGAAAGATAATCTTCCCATTTACTAATAAGAAAATTCTTACATTTCAAATCTTTAGATAAATTTATGGGGAAACGGAAACAACGAAAAATGGAGTCTGAGAGGTGGAAAGAGGAAATAGAGGCCTTAATTCCAAGTTTTATTAAACTGTGGCTTACCAAAAATAAGTCTAGTCTGGAGAGTGAATTATGCCTTTTAGAAATACAAGTAAAACCTTGAATATTAGGATTGTGTGCTCTCCAAATATCACTAACTCCTAGATTAGAAAAAGGTTTCTTAAACTGTTTATACTCTAGTTTGTCTCTATTTGTCTTAACTTTATTTTGTCTTAGCCTGTCTAAAGGATACCGGGGTGCCATGTTGAAGTCTCCTCCCAAAATGAGGTGCCCTTCTATAATATTTAGCAATTTGATCTGAATAGAGTCCCAGAATATTAGATCCAAATACTTAGAAGCGTATACATTACAAAGAGTATATATGCTACTAGTTGTCTCCTGAGTCAATATAAGAGTACAAAACTTCATATTTAAAATTCTTAGCAAATAGAATAGCTACCCCCATCTTCCTTCCAGTGGAAGGAGACGCAAACACCTCAGGGAACAGTTGATTTATATTGATTTAAACCACAACACAATCAAATGGACTCAGTTTGCAGTTAGAGCACAACTCATTATCATACACATACACACACACTCAATGACTAATACATAGAGAGAACAATGGAAAATTAAACAAGCATCTATATTATATCGGAAAAGGAGAAAAAATGACTGATCCTCACTCAGGTCATAAACGAACAATTCTTTAATCCATATTATTTAAAAAATAGGAAACAGGACATGACAGAACATGCAGCCAAGCTGAAACGTCTGACCGGTTTCGGTCACACAGGACCGTAATCATAGACACAATTACACACACATGCAACTACCTTTAAAAAAGGTTAAAACCACAATGATTGGTTAATAACAATTGCCACATGTCAAACACTTTAATACAATTGAATGCATAATAAAGATATGAGAAGAAAACCTATGTATAACTTTGGTTCAAATTATATAACCTAGATTAGTATACAGAGAATATTCAAGAGAGCTACCTTTAATCATAATTAATATACTGCTTAGAACAAATTCAGTAAACATCAGAGGGAAAAGAGTTAAATTTAACAGACCAAATTATCATTTTAGATATGAGATCGAATTTGATTTAATAGTCAATAATTAGTCTGGACATTATTTAGTATTATTGAACTTAACGTTCAAACTATACTGTCGTTGAATACAGCTGCCAATACTAACCAGCACTAGTGATGTCATAATTCACCTGTGCCAGAAATTGAGTATATCATGTTCAGAATTGAAACCTACTGGAACCAAACAATTTAGTTTGAATATCCAGTAGGTTTCTTGCCTGCATAGGGAGGTTAATCTATCCCCTCCCCTAGGGGACTTGGGGATTTGCTCTATTGCTTGCCATTTAAAAGTAGTGACATCACCATAATGAACATCTAGAAAGTGTCTAGAAAGGGCAGAACATGGTTTATCACCTGAGATATAGGAAAGATGTTCCCTAATTCTGGTACCAACATCCCTGGTCGTTCTACCTACATAAGATTTTGAGCAGCAGATGCACTCAATAAGATAGACAATGTAGGTACTCTTACAATTAATGCATCCCTTAGTGTTAAATACCTCACCAGAATGGCCAGATATAAATGATCTGCCCACCCTGATATGGTCACAAGAGGTGCATGTGCGTCTGCCACATCTGTAAGTACCTTCATGCGTCAACCATGAGTTACCGACAGATGGTTCCTTCAGTAGACTTGGAGATAGTATGTTACCCAGCGAGGCAGCTCGCCTCGCTACAAACATACAACCTCCCTCAACTTTGTCCCTCAATTGCTTATCTCCCATCAGTATCGGAAGATTTTTCGCAATAATCTTGCACACATCTTCGTACTGATTAGAGAACTGGGTTACAAATTTTGGTTTGATGTTAATAGATGGGGGCTTCCTTTTATTAGAAACATCTCTTAGCATAATGGCCCTGTCCATTTTCTTCACTTCAGAATGAGCTTTGTATACAACCTCTCGTGGGTAACCTCTTTGTCTAAGCCTTCTGCACAGGTCCCCACTCTCTCTCTGGAAATCACTTTGCTGGGTACAATTGCGTCGCACCCTCATAAATTGGCCTTTGGCAATACCGCCAAAGACATGCTCAGGATGACTGCTTCTAGCATGCAACACAGTGTTACCAGCAATAGGCTTCCTATAGAGGGACGAAACAACCTTATTCTCAGCTGGGACACCTTTAAGGACTATATCCAAAAAACAAATTTCAGTTTTATTCCACTCAAAAGTGAACTGAATGCCAACCTCATTTGTGTTCAGATAGTCCACATACCTCTTAGCAGAAGTATGGTCACCTGACCAAATCATGAGCAGGTCATCAATATAGCGGATGTACTTAATGACTTGATCTGAGGGATTTATGCTACTATCTCCATAGACGTGGGCCCTCTCCCACCACCCCATAAAGAGGTTGGCATAGGATGGGGCAAATTTAGCCCCCATAGCGGTCCCACGTCTCTGGAGGTAGTAGCGACCCTGAAACATAAAAAAATTATGTTCAAGCAAGAATTTAACAGATCCCACAATAAATTCTTTCATTCCATCTGAAAGATCCGTATAAAGGTCTAAATAGAATTCAATTGCTCTCAGGCCATGTGTGTGAGGGATGGATGAGTATAAGGAGACAACATCGATTGTCAACCAACTATACTCCTCCCTCCAAGACACATCCTCCATCACACACATAGCTGAGATTATGGGGCCCCACTGTGGCCGTCATGGACAAATTAGTAAGGTCCTCCACCACCCAGGCGCTGGAAGTCTTCCACAAAAGAGTGGTGGAGGACCTTACTAATTTGTCCATGACGGCCACAGTGGGGCCCCATAATCTCACCCTCAAAGAGAAATCAGCTTTGACTGATCTAAGGAATAATGATCAGATTGTGATTAAGCAATCAGACAAGGGTGGCAATGTGGTTGTCATGGACAAAGAGTATTATGTGAATGAGGCCCTGCGCCAGTTAGAAGACTGTGACACCTACCTTGGTTTACCAGGGAATCCAACATTGAAATACTCAAATGAACTGAGGCATTGGGTGGATGAGGCGGTGGAGGATGGGATAATTGATCATGCAACTGCTGAAACAATGATTGTCAATAATCCGGTTGTTCCCATCTTCCACCACCTACCAAAGGTTCATAAGAGTATTATTAATGTGAAAGGTAGGCCGATTGTGGCCGGTATTGGCTCTTTATTAGAACCATTATCCAAGTGGGTTGATTATTTCCTTCAACCCTTGGTGAAAAGGCTCCCTAGTTACATCAGGGATACTACTGATGCTATGTGTGTGATGGAGGATGTGTCTTGGAGGGAGGAGTATAGTTGGTTGACAATCGATGTTGTCTCCTTATACTCATCCATCCCTCACACACATGGCCTGAGAGCAATTGAATTCTATTTAGACCTTTATACGGATCTTTCAGATGGAATGAAAGAATTTATTGTGGGATCTGTTAAATTCTTGCTTGAACATAATTTTTTTATGTTTCAGGGTCGCTACTACCTCCAGAGACGTGGGACCGCTATGGGGGCTAAATTTGCCCCATCCTATGCCAACCTCTTTATGGGGTGGTGGGAGAGGGCCCACGTCTATGGAGATAGTAGCATAAATCCCTCAGATCAAGTCATTAAGTACATCCGCTATATTGATGACCTGCTCATGATTTGGTCAGGTGACCATACTTCTGCTAAGAGGTATGTGGACTATCTGAACACAAATGAGGTTGGCATTCAGTTCACTTTTGAGTGGAATAAAACTGAAATTTGTTTTTTGGATATAGTCCTTAAAGGTGTCCCAGCTGAGAATAAGGTTGTTTCGTCCCTCTATAGGAAGCCTATTGCTGGTAACACTGTGTTGCATGCTAGAAGCAGTCATCCTGAGCATGTCTTTGGCGGTATTGCCAAAGGCCAATTTATGAGGGTGCGACGCAATTGTACCCAGCAAAGTGATTTCCAGAGAGAGAGTGGGGACCTGTGCAGAAGGCTTAGACAAAGAGGTTACCCACGAGAGGTTGTATACAAAGCTCATTCTGAAGTGAAGAAAATGGACAGGGCCATTATGCTAAGAGATGTTTCTAATAAAAGGAAGCCCCCATCTATTAACATCAAACCAAAATTTGTAACCCAGTTCTCTAATCAGTACGAAGATGTGTGCAAGATTATTGCGAAAAATCTTCCGATACTGATGGGAGATAAGCAATTGAGGGACAAAGTTGAGGGAGGTTGTATGTTTGTAGCGAGGCGAGCTGCCTCGCTGGGTAACATACTATCTCCAAGTCTACTGAAGGAACCATCTGTCGGTAACTCATGGTTGACGCATGAAGGTACTTACAGATGTGGCAGACGCACATGCACCTCTTGTGACCATATCAGGGTGGGCAGATCATTTATATCTGGCCATTCTGGTGAGGTATTTAACACTAAGGGATGCATTAATTGTAAGAGTACCTACATTGTCTATCTTATTGAGTGCATCTGCTGCTCAAAATCTTATGTAGGTAGAACGACCAGGGATGTTGGTACCAGAATTAGGGAACATCTTTCCTATATCTCAGGTGATAAACCATGTTCTGCCCTTTCTAGACACTTTCTAGATGTTCATTATGGTGATGTCACTACTTTTAAATGGCAAGCAATAGAGCAAATCCCCAAGTCCCCTAGGGGAGGGGATAGATTAACCTCCCTATGCAGGCAAGAAACCTACTGGATATTCAAACTAAATTGTTTGGTTCCAGTAGGTTTCAATTCTGAACATGATATACTCAATTTCTGGCACAGGTGAATTATGACATCACTAGTGCTGGTTAGTATTGGCAGCTGTATTCAACGACAGTATAGTTTGAACGTTAAGTTCAATAATACTAAATAATGTCCAGACTAATTATTGACTATTAAATCAAATTCGATCTCATATCTAAAATGATAATTTGGTCTGTTAAATTTAACTCTTTTCCCTCTGATGTTTACTGAATTTGTTCTAAGCAGTATATTAATTATGATTAAAGGTAGCTCTCTTGAATATTCTCTGTATACTAATCTAGGTTATATAATTTGAACCAAAGTTATACATAGGTTTTCTTCTCATATCTTTATTATGCATTCAATTGTATTAAAGTGTTTGACATGTGGCAATTGTTATTAACCAATCATTGTGGTTTTAACCTTTTTTAAAGGTAGTTGCATGTGTGTGTAATTGTGTCTATGATTACGGTCCTGTGTGACCGAAACCGGTCAGACGTTTCAGCTTGGCTGCATGTTCTGTCATGTCCTGTTTCCTATTTTTTAAATAATATGGATTAAAGAATTGTTCGTTTATGACCTGAGTGAGGATCAGTCATTTTTTCTCCTTTTCCGATATTTGTTTTCAAGTGGGTACAGGGACCCGCTTTCTGATTTTCTCACTCTGCTCTCATAGACACACAGTACCGCACTATAACCCTGGGATTACTGCCTGCTGCTGTTTTCATTTAGCCTGCTATTTGTTCGGACTGATTACTCTGCCTACTGAGGACGTATCCGATTGGAGGATTCGATCACGTGGTCCCTGGTTTGTTGGGGGCCTAGGAGTTTGGAGTGGCTACGCTACAGCCGGGAGCTTACTGCGGACGCGAGAGGCGTCTGAAGCACTTCTTCTCCGTGAGGACGAATGGAGCCACCGCATCAAAAATTACAGCACTAGGGGGTGAGTGAAAACTCTGTGACGGCTTGTGCCGTGTGTTGTGAGACATTGTCCAGATAAGTCGGGTAGAGGTTTACACCCGAAAAACCCACTAAATAGTACCAGTCGCCTGGTCTGTGATAAATACAGAAGGCAATTAGGTCTGAGAGTGGTTGCCGTGAGGACAGTGCCGAATACTTAAAGTAAGTCTCACCTACCTAGGTTGCTGGGTTTAAATATATGGATGGTGACCCGCTAATTCCTCAAGAGTGGCTTTTTGAGTTTATTGATGAACATTACTAATTGGCACTTCACTGTTCATCTTTTCTGTCATCTATATTATAGTTAGACCCCGCACAATGAAAGTATAATTATCAAAGGTAGTGCACATCTCATTGTTAAAGCCCTTTGCCTGTTTTTGTTTTTTTACTTGAGACCTCTTTTCTTTGAACCATTATAACTATTATTGCAATTTTTTACAAATATTTGTTATTAGATTATTAGATAGTGTTATTATGAGTGTAACTGTACTTTGTAATGTATTTTTTTTTTTTAATACTTTTTATTGAGGACAATAAAAAAACAAAAACAAAACACAAACAGTGACAAATACATCTGAAAATGATACAGCACGATAAACAATAAGATCCACTTGTCATCTGTACAATAGGATGCCAACCTTTACAGAGCATTATTCTTGGTTCTTCATTTTTAAGAATAAGGCAGGCCTCCTAAGTATTCCCGCCATCCAGCCCCTCATAGAAGCTGTTGGCGATTTTCAACATATTTAATCCTCTTCTTTTTTTTTTTTTCTAAACTAAGAATCTTTGTAACTCAAAACAATAAACTTTCAATCAATCTATAACTCAACCATCAAAATTGCATGCATAGATCATGATATTATTAATCAAGTTTTGTGGCGGGTGGGAGAAAAAAAAAAAATAGGGGGGAAACAACAGCGTCCCTCTCTCTAGACATGAACTCCCCTCGCCTCCCCAATATCATCCTGCGTGTGATATAGGAATCCCCATTCTCCCCTCAGAGAGGCTGCTAGCATGTACTCAGTATGAGCAAATGGAGCTAATAATTGTCTCTGTGTTTCCAGGCTCAGAGTTACAACATATGCCTGCCATTTATTTATAAAGTGTTTCAGTCTCTTGTTAGTATCCCTCTTGGTGTCTAATTGCTCTATAAGCAACTGTCTATGTAGGCTGCATTTTGTAATGTATTTTTTATGTGTTTTCTGCAACTTTTTTGTTTTGCAAAACAGTTAAGCAGGGCTCTGAGATAGTAATCATTCTTGTGAAGATCGAGTTTAATTTCAACTTGTAATACCAGGGTAAACCTGATGAGCAAAAACCCCTACGATAAACCCCTTATCCGTTGCGCGTAACTGTTAGCGCTCCACTCGTAATCTGGCCCTCAATTTGTTAATTGCTGACATGATACAAGCCCAACTGGTGCTCTGAGCAGCTGCAGTATTTTAAATGCTGGTGCACTGAGGATATCTAGCTATGCTTCACATGCACGTGTATAGAAAAATATTAACACTAAAACAGTGCTAACTTTTACTAGAAGCATTTTTGCCAATACATGTATATTGCAAATGTGTTTTTATTCAAAGATGATATCCTTCTAGTGCATTTAAATTTTTACTGGAATGTCCCTTTAAATGAACACACTATTACAGGCATCTTCAAATCCATGGTAACTTAAAAAATTGGCACAAATTTATGAGTTCATTTTACTACTGTCATACTGTCTGTTGTGATTATAAAGCTGGTGGGAACTACAGTAATTATCTATCTATATGTCTCACCCACTACTACTAAGCCTTTCTCAATCACGCACACACATAGCTCAACATTTAGCCATACTTGCCAACTGTCCCGTTTTTTGCCAGGACAGTCCCGGAATTTGGGACCCAGTCCCGGCCATTTAAATGTCCCGGACTGTCCCGGCAATGAGTAGCAGGTGCAGCTAGGGTTGCATGTTTTTAACCGGCACAGCCAGCACTAATCAGTTTCTCCTCCCCCATCAGCTGGCTGCACAGTGAAATCACATTAGGGTGGGGTAACGGCCGTTGATGTGCCTCTGCTACGGGCAGCGTAAACAGTGTGAAGTCAATTCATAACTCCTTAACCCAATCCCCTGCCACCTAAGGGTGATTATAAAAAAAACAATAACCATTTTGCACCCGGCCGCTTGACTGGCTCTGTGTGAGGAGGTGTTGTAGAGTTTTGTGACCCTGAGAGGGCGCTTGCATACACTAACTAAGGCTCCCATCCAGAAGTGTAAGAAGAACAATTCCTCTTGCTGAAGCTAAGTGCTTTTATCTGATTTCTTTATGAAGATGCTTGCATTGATTTTATCTTGTGAGTAGCTGCCTCTTTGTTGCACCACCTGCCCCAATTACAGATACTGCACTGGGCTTTCTCAGATATCACTAAACAGCGGTCTCATCTCAAAAGTGTATTACTGGCCTCACAATGACCTTACTGAGAAAAAGCAACAGCAGTACTGTATCCCACCCCCTTTCCTATTTCCCTCCTCACCCCCTTCCCATATCCCTCATCCTATGTCCCTCTTCTCCCCCTTTCCTATGCGCCATCCAGTATCCGTATCCCATTTACCTTCTCTTCCTCTTCCCATATTCCCCATCCTGTATTACTTTTCCCATATTCCTCAACCCATATACCCTTCTCATCCACTTCTCAAAATCCACCACCTAGTATCCCTAGTCCCCCCTTCTTCATATCCCCATCCCATATTCCCCTCCCTCTTCCTATACCCCCTATCCCATATTTATTCTCTCTCCCTTCCCATAACCCTCTTCTCCCCTTTCCCATCCTGTATCCCTTCTCTGCTCCTTGCCATATACCCCATCCAATATCCCTCCATTCCCCCTTACCCATATCCCCCATCCCATATTCCTCCTTTCCCTCTTTGTGCTATAGGTAAGTGCTACTCACACTGTGGAATGGGGTATGTCAATTGTAGCAGGAGAGGTTGCTTAAAAGAGGGCTATTTTGTGGAACAAAACAAGTTACCATGTGTAGAGAGAGAAAGAAAGAGAGAGAAAGAGAGAGAAAGAAAGAGAGAGAGAGAGACAGAAAGAGAGAGAGAGAAAGAGAGAGAGAAAGAGAGAGAGAAAGAAAGAGAAAAAGAGAGAGAAAGAAAGAAAGAAAAGAAAGAAAGAGAGAGAAAGAAAAAAAAGAGAGATTAATTCCATTCCGTACATTCTCCTTCTACACCTTTTAGTTTCATATTTTAATGTATATATATATATATATATATATATATATATATATATAATAGGCGGAGCTAAATTATGCTAATTATGTGGGTTTGACAATGTGGGCGGAACTTTAGGGCAGGGGGTGTGGAAAAAATTTCATGCAGGTAATTGATAGCTGCAATGCATTTAGCACCCCCCCCCCATCAATCTCCATATCACAAAGCCCCTAATTCTTCCACTATGTACACACACAAATTCTCCTTTCCTTTGCCCCCGTTTTTCCCCAACAAACCACAGTTTTGTTTCCTTGGAAAGACAGCTGTGCATCAAACATGTATAAAAGTAGCACAGTCCATCACACACTATATACAGTATTAACTAATGTATTGGCATTGCAATGATAACTTCTAACAAATTACTTGTAGATAACTACATATTTATAACCTAATATTGTAAGCATACACATAACCATTCAAGCATGCAAAAGATGCAACATTTTCAAGACATTTTTGAAGTAAGCTTAATTACAAATGTATCAGAATGAATCCGCCATGTTTGTTAAGGGAAATGCCCTCTTGTGCATACTTCCGCATCTTTCTACACCCTTACCTTGCCAAATCTCTTCATTAATTGCAACCACAAATAGCTTCAGCTGGATTCGCTACCAAACAGTCACCGAGCGGTACAAAGTGAGTGACATACAACTATGGCCACATGAGTTACATTATTTCATATTAAAGGCCGCTTTCTCTAACCGCTGATTGGACACTGCGTTACACGTGATTATGCATCATGTTTTTATTGTGAATTGTAGCGCTGTCTGTGATGTTTGTATTTTGACATATAAAATTGCTCGCTTATTATAGCGATAATGGGTGATTAAGTGTAAAATAAGTTGCTGAAAGGGAAACGCGAATAGTCATACATCTGAGTGATGTAAAGAGTAAAACAGACTTTCTGTCCGTGCTAAGCAAAAGCGTACAGTTACTGAAGCCAACACGACGAGTAATGTACTACTATAGTAGTAGTTCTAAAATAAAAAATAATAAATATATATATATCCTTTTCCTAGGATATTCCTTTGCCTCGGTCATTGAATGTATACCAAGCTATTGCTTTCCAGGTTGGACATTATATCAGGTGGTAATATCATGTTAGTTACTCTCTTCCAGGTTCACCAAAAATGGACCGACTTCTAAACTTACATTCTTGATTTTAAAATAAAGACACCAAGAGAATGAAGAAAATTTGATAAGTAAATTAGAAAGTTGCTTAAAAATTGAATGCTCTAACTGAATCACAAAAGAAAAAATTTGGGTTCAGTCAGTGTCCCTTTAAGTATCACTAATTTGTTTGATATATATCTCTTTAAAAACAAATGTGTGAGTTCTTTGCAATAAATAAATACAATTTCTGAGCTGGAATATCCCTTTAAAGTCCCTTTACAATGGAAAGTGGCTTCTGAGGAAATTTTGAGGTAAAATATCTTCCTACTTCAAGTGAAATTTTCTAGTCGGCCGTGTCACTTTCAAGTGATTCAACATTTTGTTATCGTATCCCTTTAACATGCATTTAAAATGGAATAGAAGTGAATGTCACAGTTAAATTAAAACTAATTTCACTGGTTGATAAGGCCACCTCAATGAGCTCTTTCAATGGACACCCCAATCCAAAAAACAGACTTTTTGTGTAGGAACATCTGTTTTAAAGAAGAAGAAAAAAAGTTCTGATGCCTAAGAATATTTTTTTTTTGCTGGATCTCATCTACATGCTTACTAGAGCAGTGTTTCTCAACTGCGGTCCTCAAGTACCCCCAACAGGCCAGGTTTTCATTATAGCTGAACTAGAGCACAGGTGAAATAATCAGCTGATGGGTGAGAACAAGTTAGTAACCATGGTATTACTGATCAGCTGATAACTTCACCTGTGCACTGGTTCAGCTATAATGAAAACCTGGCCTGTTGGGGGTACTTGAGGACCGCGGTAGAGAAACACTGCTCTAGTAAGCATGTAGATGAGATCCAGCATAAAAAAAATGTATTCTTAGGTATCAGAACTTTTTTTTTCTTCTTTAAAACAGATGTTCCTACACAAAATAAGTCTGTTCTTTGGATTGGGGTGTCCATTGAAAGAGCTCATTGAGGTGGCCTTATCAGTCAGTGAAATTAGTTTTAATTTAACTGTGACATTCACTTCTATTCCATTTTAAATGCATGTTAAAGGGATACGATAACAAAATGTTGAATCACTTGAAAGTGACACGGCCGACTAGAAAATTTCACTTGAAGTAGGAAGATATTTTACCTCAAAATTTCCTCAGAAGCCACTTTCCATTGTAAAGGGACTTTAAAGGGATATTCCAGCTCAGAAATTTTATTTATTTATTGCAAAGAACTCACACATTTGTTTTTAAAGAGATATATATCAAACAAATTAGTGATAAATGTGTTTTTATTCAAAGATGATATCCTTCTAGTGCATTTAAATTTTTACTGGAATGTCCCTTTAAATGAACACACTATTACAGGCATCTTCAAATCCATGGTAACTTAAAAAATTGGCACAAATTTATGAGTTCATTTTACTACTGTCATACTGTCTGTTGTGATTATAAAGCTGGTGGGAACTACAGTAATTATCTATCTATATGTCTCACCCACTACTACTAAGCCTTTCTCAATCACGCACACACATAGCTCAACATTTAGCCATACTTGCCAACTGTCCCGTTTTTTGCCAGGACAGTCCCGGAATTTGGGACCCAGTCCCGGCCATTTAAATGTCCCGGACTGTCCCGGCAATGAGTAGCAGGTGCAGCTAGGGTTGCATGTTTTTAACCGGCACAGCCAGCACTAATCAGTTTCTCCTCCCCCATCAGCTGGCTGCACAGTGAAATCACATTAGGGTGGGGTAACGGCCGTTGATGTGCCTCTGCTACGGGCAGCGTAAACAGTGTGAAGTCAATTCATAACTCCTTAACCCAATCCCCTGCCACCTAAGGGTGATTATAAAAAAAACAATAACCATTTTGCACCCGGCCGCTTGACTGGCTCTGTGTGAGGAGGTGTTGTAGAGTTTTGTGACCCTGAGAGGGCGCTTGCATACACTAACTAAGGCTCCCATCCAGAAGTGTAAGAAGAACAATTCCTCTTGCTGAAGCTAAGTGCTTTTATCTGATTTCTTTATGAAGATGCTTGCATTGATTTTATCTTGTGAGTAGCTGCCTCTTTGTTGCACCACCTGCCCCAATTACAGATACTGCACTGGGCTTTCTCAGATATCACTAAACAGCGGTCTCATCTCAAAAGTGTATTACTGGCCTCACAATGACCTTACTGAGCAGTGTTTCTCAACTGCGGTCCTCAAGTACCCCCAACAGGCCAGGTTTTCATTATAGCTGAACTAGAGCACAGGTGAAATAATCAGCTGATGGGTGAGAACAAGTTAGTAACCATGGTATTACTGATCAGCTGATAACTTCACCTGTGCACTGGTTCAGCTATAATGAAAACCTGGCCTGTTGGGGGTACTTGAGGACCGCGGTAGAGAAACACTGCTCTAGTAAGCATGTAGATGAGATCCAGCATAAAAAAATGTATTCTTAGGTATCAGAACTTTTTTTTTCTTCTTTAAAACAGATGTTCCTACACAAAATAAGTCTGTTCTTTGGATTGGGGTGTCCATTGAAAGAGCTCATTGAGGTGGCCTTATCAGTCAGTGAAATTAGTTTTAATTTAACTGTGACATTCACTTCTATTCTATTTTAAATGCATGTTAAAGGGATACGATAACAAAATGTTGAATCACTTGAAAGTGACACGGCCGACTAGAAAATTTCACTTGAAGTAGGAAGATATTTTACCTCAAAATTTCCTCAGAAGCCACTTTCCATTGTAAAGGGACTTTAAAGGGATATTCCAGCTCAGAAATTTTATTTATTTATTGCAAAGAACTCACACATTTGTTTTTAAAGAGATATATATCAAACAAATTAGTGATACTTAAAGGGACACTGACTGAACCCAATTTTTTTCTTTTGTGATTCAGATAGAGCATGCAATTTTTAAGCAACTTTCTAATTTTCTTCATTATCTTGGTATCTTTATTTTAAAAGCAATAATGTAAGTTTAGAAGCCGGCCCATTTTTGGTGAACAACCTGGGTGATTGGTGGATAAATTCACCCACCAATAAACAAGTGCTGTCCAGCGTCTGAACCAAAAATTAGCTTAGATGCCTTATTTTTTTCAAATAAAGATAGCAAGAGAACGAAGAAAAATTGATAATAGGAGTAAATTAGAAAGTTGCTTAAAATTACATGCTCTATCTGAATCACAAAAGAAAATATTTGGGTTCAGTGTCCCTTTAATATATTGTTTCCACTGACACAAAATGCCTTTTGGAAGCCTTCACAACAAGTTTAAAAAACGACCGTCATGAAAAAACTTGTTTTCAGTCTTGTGTAGGCTGCCGACGTTGTCCAATCATTTTTAGTATGTAAATTAGTAACTGATAGACAGAGTGCACGCAAGCTCATCCTCATTTGCTATTGTTTACCAGTAAGTGGTAGGGAGGTGTCTTATCTTCATCAAAAGGCTTTTTTTATTGAATATTTTTATTTATTAAAAGGGTATTAATGCAAATAATCACAATGTCTAAATACACACGCAGCACAAAAAAAAAATAAAAAATACATGGCTGATGAAACTTCTGAAGATCTGAACCTGATCAACGAACACTCTCCAGAGCTCTATAGTAATCGAGTGGTAACCGCACACCAAGTCGCTAGCAAAAGGGTAATTTCACAGTTATATACCTATATTTTATTTTTCATATTTCAATTACCCTTTCACTGGTGGCTAGGTGTGCGGTTACCACTCGTTTACTATAGAGCTCCAGAGATCGTTTGTTCATCAGGTTCAGATCTTCAGAAGTTTCATCAGTCGTGTATTTTTTTTTTTGTGCTGCGTGTGTATTTAGGCATTGTGATTATTTGCATTAATACCCTTTTAATAAATAAAAATATTCAATAAAAAAAGCCTTTTGATGACGATCAGACACCTCCCTACCACTTACTGGTAAACAATAGCAAATGAGGATGAGCTTGCGTGCACTCTGGCTATCAGTTACTAATTTACATACTAAAAATGATTGGACAACGTCAGCAGCCTACACAAGACTGAAAACAAGTTTTTTCATGACGGGCGTTTTTTAAACTTGTTGTGAAGACTTCCAAAAGGCATTTTGTGTCAGTGGAAACAATGTATTAAAAGGACACTGAACCCAAAATTTTTCTTTTGTGATTCAGATAGATCATGTCATTTTAAGCAACTTTCTAATTTACTCCTATTATCAATTTTTCTTTGTTCTCTTGCTATCTTTATTTAAAAGAATAAGGCATCAAAGCTAAGGAGCCAGACAATTTTTGGTTCAGAGCTGGACAGCACTTGTTTATTGGTGGGTGAATTCATCCACCAATCACCCAGGTTGTTCACCAAAAATGGTCCGGCTTCTAAACTTACATTCAATTATCCTTTCACTGGTGGCTAGGTATGCGGTTACCACTCGTTTACTATAGAGCTCCGGAAAGTGTTTGTTCATCAGGTTCAGATCTTCAGAAGTTTCATCAGTCGTGTATTTTTTTTTTTGTGCTGCGTGTGTATTTAGACATGTGATTGTTTGTATTTATACCTTTTTAATAAATAAAAATATTCACAACTAAATATATATTCATTTCCAGATATCCTTGTATGGGAACTTCCAAAACGCTATATAGAAATTAAGCCGCTCGCAGTTCCCAATATGAAGCAGCAAGCTGGCAAACTACAAAGGGGAACGGAGTTGTGCGGTTTTGTAATGATGTCACAAATGCACTGCGCATGCGCAGTCAATGCTTGCTAATGACGCTCGTTCATAATGCGCATTCATGGTCGTATATCAATATGATCCAGAGCATTGGCTGAGGTAAATGGGGGGGAAAAGGAAGTGGAAAAAAGTTTTTTAAAAAATTAAATACCTTAAAGGGACAGTAAACACCAGAATTTTTGTTGTTTAAAAAGGTAGATAATCCCTTTATTACCCATTCCCCAATTTTGCATAACCATCACAGTTATAATAATATACTTTTTACCTCTGTGATTACCTTGTATCTAAGCCTCTGCAAACTGCCCCCTTATTTCATATTTTAGCCAATCAGTGCTTACTCTTAGGAGCTTCACGTGCCAGAGCTCAATGTTATCTATATGAAACACATGAACTAACGCCCTCTAGTGGTGAAAAACTGTCAAAATGCTTTCCGATTAGAGGCAGTCTTCAAGGTCTAAGAAATTAGCACATGAACCTCCTAGATTTAGCTTTCAACTAAGAATACCAAGAGAACAAAGCACAATTGGTAATAAAAGTAAATTGGAAAGTTGTTTAAAATGACATGCCCTGTTTAAATCATGAAATATTTTTTGTGACTTTACTGTCCCTTTAAGAAAGAAACAATATTTTAAAATACACTATATTGCAAAGTTGCATGTTTTAAAGTAATATTAACATTAAATAATTAATTAAAGAAAAACACTGGAATGTCCCTTTAAGCAGTCAGTCAGGGTGTTTGTCTCAGGTGCATCTTGCATGTGCAGCACAGTCACTTTATATCTCTCCTCGGTTTAAAGGGACATGAAACCCAAAAATGGTCTTTCATGATTCAGATAGAGTATACAATTGTAAACAACTTTCCAATGTACTGTTTTTATTATTTTGCTTCTTTCTCTTGTATTCTTTCTTGAAGAAGCAGCAATGCACTACTGGGAGTTATCTGAACACATTGATTAAGCCAATCACAATAGGCATATATGTGCAGCTACCAATCAGCAACTAACTCCCAGTAGCGCCTTGCTGTTCCTGAGCCTACCTAGGTATTCTTAAGTAATAAGTTGTTTAAAATTGCATGCTTTCTTAGAATTATAAAAGTTTAACCCCTTAAGGACCAGCAACGTACCCTGTATGTCACTGGCCTTTTTTTGGGACTTGATTGTTTTAAAGTGCAGTCTTGCCACCAGCGTTGAGACTGCTCTATTCCACAAAGCCTGCTGGAGGGAGGGCATTAATAGCGTGTTCTTGCTAGACTTGTGCTATTATGTCCTGAAAAAACCCTTAATGACCAGTGACATACAGGGTACATTGTGGTCATTAAGGGGTTAATTTTGACTTTACAGTCACTTTAAAGACATTTACTATGAAATCTCACAAAACTGGTGAAATCCCACAGGAAAGCAAAATGTGAAATCAACAGTGATGATGGTAATTAGCTGTTTTTCTTTTTTTCACCATGTAGATGATAGTAATATGAGTAGCTGAAGAATAACTGCTCACAAAGCACTTACTCTGGTGAGTTGAAGAAATGTTGACTTTAAATAAATTCCTTTTTACCTAGAAATGTTCATGTGGTATTTGGTAGTCAGATTTTTACAGATATATTGCATCACTTTAAATAGTTTAGCATATGGGTCCTTTTAAATTCCAAACAGTAAGTACAACTTTTGGGCTAAGGGCTTTTTTGGGGTGTTTTTTTATTTTTAAGAATATATTTTTTATTTTTACTTTTTTTTCCCTTAGGATAGTTTTTTTTTTTATGTCAATAGCGCAAAATGCAGTGTGATCAGTTTTGTTCCGTTTTGCCGCTTCGTCATAAACCACCGGTGGAAGAAGGGTAGCGCTAAAAGAAACCAAAATACAAACAAAAGAAAGAGCGTAAAATCGGATCTAAGTGTAGTATCACATAAAAAAACATTTAATTTTGTACAGATGAAAAACAACTTATACTTTAAAACCTCAAACAAATTCTGATGTATGATTAAAGCACATCCTTAAAACTCCTGTCATCAGGTATAGATGTACACAGCAATCAATGATGTGACCAAACAACTCGGTAAACTTCTGATGATACAACCAATCAACATACAACGCTTTGTGTATGTTCAGTCCCAAGTGGGTCAAAAGTCACTTGATTATAGCTGCAACAGGTCCGTCTTGCAAAAAACGTCTGTCTCCTTTCCCGAAAAAGAAAGCACTTGTGTAAGCCAGCAAACGCTCACCCGGTGTATGGAAGCACAGTGCGTTCGTCACTGAGGGCGTGGCTAATGTGTTTCGTGGGGCTCCTCCCCACTTCGTCAGCGGCATGCCCACCCTCTGTTTCTTCGCACTTATATAGCGACCACAACCATCGTAGTGCAAAAACTAAAAACTGGAGTAAAAAAGTTTTTTTGACCTTCATATATTGAAAAAAACTCTTGACCTCCCACATTTAAAGAAACCCCTTGTGTGTTTATTCAGCAAAGTTACCTTTTTCTTCTGTTTCCTCAATTTGCTTGGGGCCACAATGTTTTTAATAGATTCACTTTTCCTATAAATCACACGGCTGGTTTCAGGGAGTATCTCTCTGTCATGATCCGGTGTACATGTGCTCAGGACACAGACCGTCGGGGCAGTGGTAGGGATTTGAAGACACCGACCCCTGACCCGGGGAAGAGTATCCTGGACGTGGATAGATGATATTCTGTGATTCATAGTTGCTAGAAGTTATTGTAGAATAAATGGAGAGTGCAACATTTGTATACAATATATTCTGAGTTCACTGTGACTTATAGTTAGTTAATAGAAGTAACTGCAGGATTCAATGAGAGAAAAATATAGCAATGTGGAATGTTCAGGCTTCAGAGTAATCTGGTAAAAGATTGACACTTAGATGCAAACTAAGGTTTGTTGCAGGTTCACAGTACATAATATTATATAAAGCTGTATGTCAGAGTTAAAGCACAGCTGCACAGGTACTTAGACAAGCTGCAAGTTTAGGCATTAATTACTGTTTGTGCATTTAGATGCAAACTTGCTTTGTTGCAGGTTCACAGTACATATTATTATAAAGAGCTGTATGTCAGTAATTAGCAGAGCAGCACAGGTGAAAGTTAAGTTTAAGGCATCAATTACTGTTTGAACATATTTTGGAGAATCACATGAAAGCTTTTATTTGAACACATAGATGCAGAGTTCAGAATATGTTAACATATTTGCAGCAGGATATTTCAGCAATGACAACTTGTAGCAGAGAAATAGTTATAAAGTTCTGAGTAAGATGCTGTTGTAATTAGAGAGTGATGATAACCAAAAGTATGCTTGATTTATAATAAAGTTCTGAGTTTGTTAAGTAGCAGTGTCCAGGAAACAGAAAATGGAATTATTTGGATACTTGCGATTTGATGATTTTAGGCATTGGAATAGAAAATTCTGTAGGTTGAAATAGTTGGTAAATTCATACAGGAAACAGTCACAGACCTCTGTTGTTCAGGATCACAACTTCAATGTTAATGCACAGCACATTAGACCTGAGAAGGCTTAAAAAGAGGCTGAGGTAATCAGGTGCATGAATGATTAATCAGGCAGGCAAGCAAGCTGAATGTGAATACTGCCCAAATGCAGCAGTCAGAGAAGGAAGTCTTAAAGGGATAGTGACATTAGGCTGAGATATGTTACACTCTCTCAATATATTGTCTTGTAAAAGCACAGACCAGTGTTTCTTTAATACTTTCTCAATATTTTTGGATGCACTGTTACATTTTGTTATAAAGTTCAAATTATCTTTTTGTGCTCCATTCTGCGTGGCCTTTGGTCTAATTTTTACTTGTCCCCCCAGTATTGCTCTTTCCCTTGCTTTCATTACCAATTGTTCGGTATATTCCTTTATTAGGAATCTCTTTTGAATAATTTCTGCCTATTTTTCATAATCCTCATCATTAGTGCAATTTCTTCTTGCTCTCTGGAACTGACCAAATGGGATATTCTGTATCCACTTATTGTAATGACCACTGCGAGCGTGGAGATACCCATTTGTATCTGTCTCTTTGTGATATAATTTTGTTACAATTTGGTTTTCCCTATGGGTCAGCTTCAGATCCAAGAAGGTAACACTTTCCTCACTAAACATATGAGTAAAACTTATGTTTAGGGTGTTTCTATTCCTATACTCAATCAAATCCTCTGCTTCTTTCCTATCTCTTTGCCAGATAACTAAAATGTCATCAATAAATCCGAACCATATGGACTTATACATGGGCTGGTGGGAGGACATGTTTATCAGAATGGTGTCTTATGACACACTTGATAGATCTAAACCCCTTATACGACACAATTTGACTAGAGTGGAACGGACTGCCATACACTCTTTGAGTGAAGACTCTAACATTGTTATACATGCAGCAGATAAGGGCGGAGCATTGGTCATCATGGATTATTTCCAGTTTAGTAATAAGATCAAAATACAACTACAGGATGCACAAGTCTACAAAGCCTTGAAAAATATTCCCACTTTGAAATATAAAAAACATATTGATGAGGTGTTACATGAAGGTTTAAATGATAGATGTATCACTAAGGAGATCTTTGAATACCTCAAGGTGGAACATCCTATTCATCCGATTCTGTATATTTTATCAAAAATCCACAAGGATCTTACCAATCCACCAGGGCATCCAATTGTGTCTGCGAGGGGGTCATTGTTGCAACCTATTGCAACATATTTAGATGGAATCTTACAACCATTGGTGATCAATATGCAGTCCTATATAAGAGACTCCACTTATCTGATCAACACCTCGAGGCCCATTTAACAAGCTCCATATGGAGCTTGTGGGCCCGTGTTTCTGGCAAGTCTTCAGACTCACAAGAAACAGTAGTTATGAAGAAGCAGTCTAAAGACCGCTGCTCCATAACCCTGTCCGCCTGCTCTGAGCAGGCGGACAGGTATCGCCATAATTCAATCTGATCGAGTACGATTGGGTTGATTGACACCTCCCTGCTGGCGGCCCATTGGCCGCAAGTCTGCAGGGGGCGTCGTCGCACTAGCAGCTCTTCTGCTGGTGCAATGATGAATACGGAGAGCGTATTGCTCTCTGCATTTAGCGAGCTCTTGCGGACCTGATCCGCACTGTCAGATCAGGTCCGCAAGACCGTTGTTAAATAGGCCTCCTTGTATGAATATGGTGAAATTGGTGACGACATACTGGTCACACTGGATGTGACCAGTCTCTACACCATTATCCCTCACGGTGATAGTATAGCACCGGTCAGGGCTATGTTGAAAAGACATCCATACGTTGGACCACCAACAGAGTATATTCTGACATTACTACAGTTGTGCCTCGGTTACAATTACTTCAGATTCAAAGACACCTTCTACTTGCAGTTGATGGGGACTGCCATGGGTTCAAACATGGCACCCTCATATGCTAATATCTATATGGAGAGCTTCGAAAGAGAAGTTATACAAATTTAAGACAATCCTGCAATAAACCTGTATAAAAGATACATCGACAACCTGTTCATCATCTGGCGAGGCTCAAAAGAAGGTTTGGCACATTGAATACAAGGTCTCAGTTTACTCAATAAGCCGTTAAAATTCAAAGAACACAACAGTGCACAGTCTGTTGACTATCTGGATTTAAGAATCTTTAAAGATAATGTTTGTTACACACTACGCTTTTTAGGAAGGTGACGGACCGCAACTTTATCCTGTCGGTACAAAGTTGTCATTTGAAGGCCCTTATCCATGCGGTTCCAAAGGGACAAATAAGGGTCATTAGGAACAACTCCAACCCTATCTTGGGTCAACAGCAACTAGATGAACTGGAGAACATATTTCTACAAAGAGGCTACCCATTAAAACTCCTGAAAGACATCAGATCAGAAATACAAAAGATTGAGCAAACGCAATTACTATCCAAGAAGGTTAACCCCTCCCCCCGGACTTATTATGTCTTCCGATATAAACAAATAAGTTAAAAAGTGAAATCACGCGATCGTTCATGCGATCGCTTGATTTCAATAATGGGATTGTGTCTGGGAGAAGTGCCTATGATGCTAGGCACGCCATCCAGCCCGCGATCCCATTCAGGGATCCCATTTGTCATCTTCACTAGTTCTTATCCTAGTTATACTTTTTACTTTAATATATTAGCACACACTCCAAAGTAAGATGTAGATGAAACATCACCGTGCTTTGAGGTCACTTGGGTTGAGAACCCCTGCTTTAGGGCAACTAGATTTTCTATACTTTAATGAGCGCCTGCATTTACAGTCAAACCCTACACATATGCAAGGTTGCCACTATAGGGACATGACACACGCAGAATTGTGTAGTCTAAGGTGTGTTTAAATGATCACGCACACGCAGAATAAGAATTGTTTAGTCTAAGGAGTAGTTAAATGAGCATGCACAAGCAGAATTATATAGTCCAAGGAGTAGTTAAATTACAATGCACACACTTAATTGTGTAGTCTAAGGAGTAGTTAAATGATAATGCACACAGAATTGTGTAGTCTAAGGAGTGGTTAAATGAGCATGCACACACAGAACTGTGTAGTCTAAGGAGTGGTTAAATGAGCATGCACACACAGAACTGTGTAGTCTAAGAAGTAGTTAAATGATAATGCACACACACAACTGTGTAGTCTAAGGAGTAATTAAATGAGCATGCACACACAGAATTGTGTAGTCTAAGGCAGTGGTTCTCAACCAAAGTGACCTCAAGGCCCGGTAAATTTTAGCTAGACATGTCCAGGGCCCGGTAGTTTATATATGAGCAGCAGGGACGGGCTGATCAGCCAGGCAAATAGGACCTGGGCCGAGGGACCAGCAATATGGGGGGCCCACAAATGGCATCTCCACGGATCCTGGTGCATTCCTGAAGCTGGAGTTTTCAGTTGCCCTATCAGTAACTAAGCAAAAAAAGTGTGGGTTTAGAGGGGCCCTGGCGGGGGTCGGTCGCTGTGAGGGCCATGGAGTGTGGGGTCTGGCCCTGGAGGTTGGGTACCCTTTCTCTGGACCTTAATGTTGAGGGTCCTGGCTCTGGAGGTTGAGGGGCCTGTTGGGGGCAGGGAAGGGAGGCTACCATGTTCATTTGCATAAAATTTAATACATTTTGGTCAGTGTGAGACAGTGTTCCTGGGACCTTGATTGGTATCAGTCTGCCCTTGGTGTGCAGTGGGGTAAGAGTGTGCAGTGGGGGCATGACAGGCCGGGGCCCACCAGCAGGGCTATCACGGCCCGGTACTGGGCCACGGCCCGGCTGTTGAGAAACCAGGGTCTAAGGAGTAGTCAAATGAGCATGCACAATTGCACACACAGAATTGTGTAGTCTAAGGAGTAGTTAAATGAGCATGCACACACAGAATTGTGTAGTCTAAGGAGTAATTAAATGAGCATGCACACACAGAATTGTGTAGTCTAAGGAGTAGTTAAATGAGCATGCACACACAGAATTGTGTAGTCTAAAGAGTAGTTAAATGAGCATGCACACACAGAACTGTGTAGTCTAAGAAGTAGTTAAATGAGCATGCACACACAGAATTGTGTAGTCTAAGGAGTAATTAAATGAGCATGCACACACAGAATTCTGTAGTCTAAGGAGTAGTTAAATGAGCATGCACACACAGAATTGTGTAGTCTAAGGAGTAGTTAAATTAGCATGCACACACAGAATTGTGTAGTCTAAGGAGTAGTTAAATGAGCATGCACACACAGAATTGTGTAGTCTAATGAGTAATTAAATGATCCATGCACACACAGAATTGTGTAGTCTAAGGCAGGGGTCTCAAGCTCATTGCATCCGGGGGGCCACTAGCTAAGTGTTCTTCTCCCATGGGGGCCACTTGAACAGAGTGAGTGCTCTGAAACTGGATATACTAGGAACTGGAAGTGACATTTAACTAAGTAGTAGTGCATGGTAGGAGCTATAGTCCACAATAGACATACACAGAGTATGTTTATCTTCTGAGAGCCAAGTGAAGTCATCATTCTGGAACTGAATAAAAAGTGACATTTATCCAAGCAGTGCATAATGGGAGCCTACACTGGACAAAGCATGCTTGTCTTTATATTTATCTTGTAAGTGCCTGTATAGATCATCAGAAAATTGATTGGGACAAATTAATAATTTACCTAATAAACAAGGGAGGGCCAGATTTAACTACCCTGAGGGCCACATATGGCCCCAGAGCCTGTACTTTGAGACCACTGGTCTAAGGTGTGGTTAAATGAGCATGCACACACAGAATTGTATAGTCTAAGGTGTGGTTAAATGAGCATGCACACACAGAATTGTATAGTCTAAGGTGTGGCTAAATGTGCATGCCCACGCAGAATTGTGTAGTCTAAGGAGTGGTTAAATGAGCATGTACACACAGAATTGTATAGTCTAAGGTGTGGTTAAATGAGCATGCACACACAGAATTGTATAGTCTAAGGTGTGGTTAAATGAGCATGCACACACATAATTGTTTAGTCTAAGGTGTGGTTAAATGAGTATGCACACACAGAATTGTGTAGTCTAAGGAGTAGTTTAATGAGCATGCACACTTAGAATTGTGTAGTCTAAGGAGTAGTTAAATGTGCATGCACACGCAGAATTGTGTAGTCTAAGGAGTGGTTAAATGAGCATGTACATGCAGAATTGTGTAGTCTAAGGAGTAATTAAATGAGCATGTACATGCAGAATTGTGTAGTCTAAGGAGTAATTAAATGAGCATGCACACGCAGAATTGTGTAGTCTAAGGAGTAATTAAATGAGCATGTACATGCAGAAATTGTGTAGTCTAAGGAGTAATTAAATGAGCATGTACACGCAGAATTGTGTAGTCTAAGGAGTAATTAAATGAGCATGTACATGCAGAATTGTGTAGTCTAAGGAGTAATTAAATGAGCATGCACACACAGAATTGTGTAGTCTAAGGAGTGGTTAAATGAGCATGCACACAAAGAATTGTGTAGTGGTTAAATGAACATGCACACGCAGAGTTGTGTAGTCTAAGGAGTGGTTAAATGAACATGCACACACAGAATTGTGTAGTCTAAGGTGTGGTTAAATGAGCATGCACACACAGAATTGTATAGTCTAAGGTGTGGTTAAATGAGCATGCACACAGAGAATTGTATAGTCTAAGGTGTGGTTAAATGAGCATGCACACACAGAATTGTGTAGTCTAAGGAGTAGCTTAATGAGCATGCACACTTAGAATTGTGTAGTCTAAGGAGTAATTAAATGAGCATGCACACGCAGAATTGTGTAGTCTAAGGAGTGGTTAAATGAGCATGCACACACAGAATTGTGTAGTCTAAGGAGTGGTTAAATGAGCATGCACAGACAGAATTGTGTAGTCTAAGGAGTGGTTAAATGAGCATGCACAGACAGAATTGTGTAGTCTAAGGAGTAATTAAATGAACATGCACACACAGAATTGTGTAGTCTAAGGAGTAATTAAATGAACATGCACACACAGAATTGTGTAGTCTAAGGAGTAATTAAATGAGCATGCACACACAGAATTGTGTAGTCTAAGGAGTGCTTAAATGAGCATGCACACACAGAGTTGTGTAGTCTAAGGAGTGGTTAAATGAGCATGCACACACAGAATTGTGTAGTCTAAGGTGTGGTTAAATGAACATGCACACGCAGAATTGTGTAGTCTAAGGAGTAATTAAATGAGCATGCACACGCAGAATTGTGTAGTCTAAGGAGTAATTAAATGAGCATGCACACGCAGAATTGTGTAGTCTAAGGAGTGGTTAAATGAGCATGCACACACAGAATTGTGTAGTCTAAGGAGTGGTTAAATGAGCATGCACAGACAGAATTGTGTAGTCTAAGGAGTAATTAAATGAACATGCACACACAGAATTGTGTAGTCTAAGGAGTAATTAAATGAACATGCACACACAGAATTGTGTAGTCTAAGGAGTAATTAAATGAGCATGCACACACAGAATTGTGTAGTCTAAGGAGCAATTAAATGACCATGCACACGCAGAATTGTGTAGTCTAAGGAGTAATTAAATGACCATGCACACAAAGAATTGTGTAGTCTAAGGAGTAATTAAATGAGCATGCACACAAAGAATTGTGTAGTCTAAGGAGTGGTTAAATGAGCATGCACAGACAGAATTGTGTAGTCTAAGGAGTAATTAAATGAACATGCACACACAGAATTGTGTAGTCTAAGGAGTAATTAAATGAACATGCACACACAGAATTGTGTAGTCTAAGGAGTAATTAAATGAGCATGCACACGCAGAATTGTGTAGTCTAAGGAGCAATTAAATGACCATGCACACGCAGAATTGTGTAGTCTAAGGAGTAATTAAATGACCATGCACACAAAGAATTGTGTAGTCTAAGGAGTAATTAAATGAGCATGCACACAAAGAATTGTGTAGTCTAAGGAGTAATTAAATGAGCATGCACACACAGAATTGTGTAGTCTAAGGAGTAATTAAATGAGCATGCACACGCAGAATTGTGTAGTCTAAGGAGTGGTTAAATGAGCATGCACACACAGAATTGTGTAGTCTAAGGAGTAGTTAAATGAGCATGCACACACAGAATTGTGTAGTCTAAGGTGTGGTTAAATGAGCATGCACACACAGAATTGTGTAGTCTAAGGAGTAGTTTAATGAGCATGCACACTTAGAATTGTGTAGTCTAAGGAGTAGTTAAATGTGCATGCACACGCAGAATTGTGTAGTCTAAGGAGTGGTTAAATGAGCATGTACACACAGAATTGTATAGTCTAAGGTGTGGTTAAATGAGCATGCACACACAGAATTGTATAGTCTAAGGAGTAATTAAATGAGCATGCACACGCAGAATTGTGTATGCACACACAGAATTGTGTAGTCTAAGGAGTGGTTAAATGAGCATGCACACACAGAATTTTATAGTCTAAGGAGTAATTAAATGAGCATGCACACACAGAATTGTGTAGTCTAAGGAGTAATTAAATGAGCATGCACACGCAGAATTGTGTATGCACACACAGAATTGTGTAGTCTAAGGAGTGGTTAAATGAGCATGCACACACAGAATGGTGGACTCAAAAGGAGCCATACTAGGCAGACCTAGTTTCCTTTCTCTTACTCTTGCAGACTGTCTGCCATTCTACTACTACTTTGTACACACTGTGCTCCCTGATTGGTGTTTATTGTTAGAAGTTACATAGGTAGCAGCAGGATTTAGCACATTGATGTCAATCAGCACTCCTGGATGCTGCTGTTCCTGATTGTGTAATTAGTAAAAATATAGAGACAGCAAGGGTGCGAGGTGAATACCACAGTATGTAAAAATACAGGTGACATATGAGAGTAGGACACAGATGAGTACCACAGTATGTTAAAGACAGCAGCATGAGAGAGGAGAGCACATGCGAATACCACAGTATGTAAAAAGACAGGTGGCATGCAAGTGTAAAGCACAGGTGAGATACTGATGTCAAACTTTTCTGCATGTGTTCTGTAATAGGATCAATATGCCCTGTCCATAATAAGGGTCACAATCACAGACAGTTCTTCTTCAGGTGCTTAACCTTATAACGCCGTTATGCCGTTCTATTCCGTCATATTTACACTGGGCTTTAAAGCCGTTATGACGGAATAGAACGTCATAACAAACGGCTGTCCTGAAGCCTTCTGTGCTTCAAGGATTTGATCGCGGTCTGGAGGGCGTTCCTAGGGTTGTAGGGACGCCCCCCAGATGCGATCCAATAATTGAAATCTCGCGATCGTATGCACGATCGCGTAGTTTCAATTTGTCTACATCGGAACAGGTGTTCCGATGTAGGCACTTTAACCCTGTCACGAAAGGGTTAAAAAAAAGAGTGACAAAAACTAGAAAATGTGTAGCTATAAATTGGAAATTATCTGACTTTCCCCAGTACTGGCTGTTTATGAGGGGCTTGGTGTTTCACAGATGAACACTCATATGTATATGTGCAGTTAACAAGCCAAGTGCAGCAAAAGGAAAAAAATACTATTAAAAAGCAAACTGCAAGACAAGTAACACTAATCAAGACAGTAAAGCATGTTCCTTACACATACAGACCAGTATACAGCTTTGTCTGATTTATGCTTATTTTCAGCAATATCTCAGAAATGCAAATGTATGTACAAGTAAAGAGCAACATAGTCAGTGATTTTTTTTTTTTTTTTAATAAGAACAGGCTTACACATTATCCATTTACTATGAAGTGTGCCTTCTCTGCAGTAGTTCAAGTAAGGGAGGGAAATAACTGCACAGTGCATGCTGGGAATTAGAGTCCAGAACTGTAGTGGTACAATACTGAGAGGGAAATAGTGAACTATAAATTACAGAATGCTTTGTAACTCCCAGAATACTGTGCTTCTTCCCCTAAAACTGAACTGTATTCAGAGAATTAAAAGACCATATAAACAGACATTTTATTATCTTTTTTTTTTCTGCAGTTTTAATCCAGGTGGGGAGGGAAATCCAGAGGGGGGCAGATGCCCCCTCTTGTCCCCCCCCTTGTGGAGGCCCATGCCTGTAGGCATACAGAGAAGTTAAAACCTACTGCAGTGACCCCTCTATAATTTAAACATATTTATGCATTATGAATTTAGGAGAAAATGTTCTATCTCAAGCACCAGCTACCCACTTTAGGGCTAGGTTACAAGTGGCAAGCTAACTATAGCGCGCAAGTGATAAGGGGTATTTTCCATATCTTGCGCACAATGGGAATAGCGCATGTATTATAAGTTGAAAGTAACCACGTTCACTTGAGCGCATTCGAATGTAACACGCGTCAGGTTAGCGTGAAATCAGAGCTCTGTTAAACTGTTACACAAGACAAAAAAAGTTGAAAAAACATCAAACATATATTTAAAAGTACAGTTACACTCAGAATAACACTGATTAAAAATTATTTAAAAAAAAAGTTGTAAAAAAATTACAAACGGTCAAAGATATGAGGTCTCCGGTGTTAAAAAAGGGCTGCAATGAGCTTTAACATAGAGATACATACATATACATGGCTAAATATGTGTATGTATGCATACAACTTTCTAATTTACTTCTATTACCATTTTTCTTCATTCTCTTGGTATCTTTTGTTGAAAAGCAGGGACGTATGCTTAAAAGCCAGTCCATTTCTGTAGCACTATATAGCAGGGATTTTGTAAGAATGTTATCCATTTCTAATAGCACTAGATGGCAGCACTATTTCCTGCCATGTAGGGCTCCAGTGCCGGCAAGATAAGGCTTGATTATCTGCTCAGATAGGTCTACTCCACCTATGTATGTTTTGTAGTCTACAATGCAAAATGTTTTTTGCAGTTGTGTCCCTTCACCTCTGGAAGTAACTGCCTTGGTTCCCTCATTGTGTATAGTTGTTTGCAAATACATACCTCCCCCCCCCCCCCCGCTAAATTTAACTAAGAGTTCTTCACTCCGTAGCGCTGCTGTTTCTTCTGTCTTTTGCTAATTGGAAATCCTTTACGATTTTTTCAAATTGTACCACAGGCTATGGTGTCAAAGGAAAATAACATTTTTAAAAAGGGGATTAGTATAATAATCACCAACATAAAGATGATACCTATGTCCTAACACGGAATGAATGAGGTGCCAGTTCATTTTCTCACATGTTGTAAGGTGGTCAGCCAGGTGGATCTAATTGGCAGTCTTTCCCTTCATATACTCTAAAATTTTGTATGTAGCCTGTAAAACACTCACACAGTTTTTAAAATGTAATACTATAACATGCTATTATGGAGGGGATATATTGTAATCTACCATTGAAAAGCATTAAGGATACATCAATACAAATATTTTTATATGGGGTATACAATTTGGCAAATAATTAGTTAAAATAATCAATTAGTGGTCTTATTTTATGTAATCTTTCATAATTTGGGTCATTCAAAGGTAGGACCTGTGTGTTATCCGTAAAGTGGAGTAAACTGTGTAAGGTTTAATATATTGATTTGGGCATTACTACTGGGAACAGAGGTGTTTAAAATACAGGGTGGGTAGAGCAATATAAGTTGATGCTTGGCTTATGTATGATGCCCATATTAGGACTGAAGCCCCAAAAATGAAAATGTCTGCTGGATTGAAATTGGTTATCTCTACATTAATACCAGAAGGCTTCGTAAAATCAGTCAATTGAGGGGGTATTCTAAATTAAATGCTCACCTTGAGACTCTGTAAATTGCTCTTGTGGAGATTGCCTTTAAGTTTTTTTTTGGGGGGGTAATATGGATCTCTGCATCAGTGTCACTTGTTTCCTCGCTGTCTGAATTAGGATGGTATACTGATTCAGAGGGGTCAGTATTAGAGTCTGTATCATTTACAATTTAGTATGCCTCCTCTTTTTGCCATTTTGCCAAATCTATAGTATATATCTTGCCACAAAAGGCTTGATTTATCAAACTGGGACAGACAGGGGCGTACATATTTGCCCCTGCGCTCCCAAGCTCTTCTCTGGTCAGCAGCAATCCGCTGCTTGTATTTAAGATTTCACAAGAGCGCTATTTTGCACTTGCGTGCAATCCCTGCCTGCGCACAGCCAATCACATATGGGCAGGAGCTGTCAATCACCCCAGTCGGACGAGACCAGGGAAATTGAAATTCTGAGCCTAAGAGATGGAGAAGAGTCTAGAAAGCACCGGTCTGATGACCTCTGATTGATAAATACTGACTGCAAGTTGTCTTGTTAGAACCTGCAGTCATAGCGAGGTGAACAGCTAGAAATATCGAGCCCAAATAATAAATTATCTTTAAAAAAAGCTGTTGGGTTATTGATGGGTTGCCAATAGCTTTCAGAAAAGCTTTTCTGACACCGAGTAATGATCCTTTCTAACTGAAAGCAAAATTGCAACTGGGCAGTTGTCAGGCAGAAATTATTACTTTATTTTTGTTACATTTTAGCCCATGTGATCACTGCAATAACCTACAGCAGCGATCACATGACAAGAGACTATTACTGGTCCCTTGTGTTTTCATATACACCCCCTGCCCAGAAACAGTACAACAGCATATGGGCATATAATTTTATAACATTTATATTACTTTTCTGCAGTGTAGTGATCCCCTCACATTCCCCACCTCACCTTTTCTGAGATTGTGTGGCCCCTTACTCTCTCTCCCTTCAAAATATATGCTCCATTTTGTAGGGTTTCCCTCCCCTATATTTTTATGTACAGCATATAATTGATCCCTGCCACTCCCACACTGTGCTCCGTAGCTCAGGTTCTTGTCCGATCCCACCTCATTCCTCCCTCCCAAATTTTTTTTCTGTAGGCAGGGTCTTTCCCAATCCCTTCCACCCCTCTCCCGAGCTGGGCCGCCCACCCATCTCCTGCCTCACCAACAGACGATGACACACAAAGTGTCACTGTCTGGAACAATCAGGCATCTGCCTTTGTATAGAACCGGATCACTAATCATGCTCCGTTAACATATGCAGGCAGATGCCTGGAACTCAGGAACAGAAGCTCTCGGCTGTAACTTTGCAGCCGACACTGCTGGAGTGTCCTGAGCTAGGACGTATATATATACGTTATGCGGTACCATGGGAAAAGTACCACATGACGTGTATATATACGTATTTTTGGGTCAAAGATTTTTTCCTATTCACTTCTATTACCAAATTTGCCTCATTTTCTCTGTATCTTTTTTTGAAGGAGCAACAATACACTACTGGGAGTTAAACACATTGGGTGAGCCTGTGGCAAAAGGCATATATGAACTTGAATTATGAAAGTTTCATTTTGCCTTTACTGCTTAAAGTTATGGAAAAATCCCATGGATCAATGCATTTCAATGTTTTTAAAAAATTGGTGGGTTAAGGTGCGCTAGGACAGAAGATATCAAAACACCTCCCTTGATAGACAATATCCCTTCTAATTGTCTAAAGTGCACAGTGAAAGGAAAGGAAAAGGGGTTTAAGGGAGGGCGCGGTTAGCCAAAGATATCACCACTAAAAATAAATGTTAAAATATTTATTTAAAACATATGTGAAATATATCAAAATAGTAAAAGGGACGTCTCCCTGATAACAGTAATAAATTCAAAAATTGATAACACAGAATTAATCTCTTAGTTGCTACTAAAATAATTTAAGATTAAACTGACATCCTATAAATCCAACGAAGATATAAATATATGACAAAGTGTTAGCGACCGATAAAATGTTGCAAAGTTGCTAATTGCAGACATACATACAAAAAGAAACAATGTCTCTAGGTATGAGATATTTGTAATATTGCTCAGAGAAAAAAACGGTGCCTCTAGGTTTAAATCATTCATAGTTAATTTAGTTTAGAGGAAATAATTCATAACTCATATGCACAAAGACCAAAAATAGGCAGATAATATCATGTGTTCAAAGTCAATTAGAACAAAAATGTCCATATATCCCTTATATTGTAGTAAAATTCCAAACAACACCAATGTCGTTTCCTTGTATTGCTGATTAGCACAGATTATGTCTCTATTTTCCTTAACATGAAAAATTATGTACTTGTCAGGTACCTGTCAGCATGCATGTACCTTTAAGCAAACCTTATATAAGGCTACTCCTCCCCCTTCCACCTGCCAATTAATTCGTTTGAGTTACTGACCAAGCTACCTTGTTGCTGAGACTCCTAACTCCCGGCTAAGCTAAACTTATCAAACATCAGGAATACAATCCTAGTATTGGATCAAGTGCCTTATAACCATTACCCCTATCATCATAAGAGGGGTACTTAAAGACTTATTTTTGTCAGAGGGTTATCTCAAGTTACCGCTTACAAGTTCCGGACTTCACTACCGCTACAAGTACTAAACCAAGACAGCCATAAAAGTAACCGCTGACTAGTAGCTGTGCTGCCGACTTCCTGGGTTTCCAGTGCCAGCTTGTTTGCTTCCAGCCGCTCACCTCTCCCGCGGCTCTTGCCTGTCTGCCTTCCGAACGCTAAGCCTGCACAGAGCCTGTCAGGGAATCCAGCCTCCTGATTGGTCCGGACACACACACCCTCCACAGACGCTACCGCTGCAGCTTCAAGCACTTCTCCCTCCGCAGCACAATGGACCTGCTTGTTACCCCTCTGTTGCCATAGCCTTGTACTCAAATACTACCTGCACAGTGTGTAAGACATTCTCTAACCTGGATACTGCTAAATAAGGCTCTAGTCTCTGGTTGAATCAGCTGGTTTGGATAAGACGCTCCTTGTGCACTGTTGCAGATACCCTTGCACAACCTCTCCTCTCCTATACTCTGCTAACAGAGGGACTTACAAACTCACTCCTGTAACAAAATAGCAGGAGCCTACCTAAAATTCCTTATCATTGCTCAAAATATTAGGTCTGCAGTTGAGATTCACTGCACACAGAACTTGACTCACACAGAACCTGACATATTAATTGGCCTAAAAAATAAATGGATCCAGCAGACCTCCCCAACGTGGTCTATAATCTCACACAACGTGTGGATCAACTATCACAGGCATTCAGAGAGCTCCAATTGCAAAATGACAACTTGAGGGCAGCTTTAAGGGATAATACACCAGAACCTCAGGTCTGCCTACCTGAAAGATTCTCAGGTGACAGGAAGAGTTTCAGGCAATTCAGGAACGCCTGTTATCTCCTTTTTCAGATGCGCCCAAGGACATACCAAACTGAGAGACTAAAGGTTATGACTGTAATATCCTTATTGTCTGGTGAAGCTAGGATTTGGGCTGACAATCTATTTGAAAATAACGATCCGACCCTCACTTCCCTGAGTGATTTCTTCACACAAATGAGCTTGCTCTACGAAGATACCCAAAAACAGCTCACGGCAGAAGCCAAGATGCGTTCTCTCAGACAGGGCAGACGTCCAGTAGAGGAATACCTCTCAGAATTTAAGCTTTACATCAAAGACTCTGAATGGAGTGAGGTTGCTCTACGAAATCAGTATCGTTTGGGACTATCTGATATCCTGAAGGATGAGTTAGCACGTACTGAATTGCCCAATACCTTGGAAGGTATCATGAACCTCTCCATACAGATTGATTGCAGGATTAGAGAGAGACGCTCTGAACGCCAACAGTCAGATGGATCTTTGAGATCCTCCTCAACATCCCATTGTCAGTATATTTATGAAAATCTTAGCAGTGCTATCCAAATAATATATATAAGTTTATGGCAGGGTTATAAACACAATACAAAGAAATAGAAACCCTAATTAACCATGCATCTACTAGACCATACAATTAATATAAATACCTGAATTCTTTTATTTAGTTAATATCCATGAACATATTGAACTATATTTGCAATAAAAGGAAACTAAATAAAAGTTTATATGCGTTAGAACCAACTCTTAAGATATGCTATTCTTCTTACAAAACCCAGAACAATATACCTTCACAATTCAGCCTTATTTATTTAACACAATGGGACTAAAAACCTTTAACATCCAAGCAATACAATTCTAAACAGTGTTTATAAAACAATAGGATAAAATATATATTCTGTTATTTAACTGCAATTTATCCTAATACAAAATTAACCGACAATATCAGAACTTGTATAGATGAGTTACTTAGCCAATTCAGACACAGATTTGAACAATACCTAGGCTTATAACTACCAATTTAAAATACAATATACTTCACCAATTTTGAACCAATTCGTAGCGGTCTTTAGGTCATCTCATTTGAAAGAAGGTTTTTGCACAAATCAAGGATAAGTTTTAAGCTCCTTGCTGAAGTGAACTTTTTTTTTTTTTTCAGGTATATCGCAGCCAAAATCAGATCACTAATTTTCAACAAGTTACAGACAACTCTCCCTTGTGCATTCAACACTCCCATTATATAATCATTGATGACATCATGTGGGTGGCACTACGGGAGCTGACCTTCCCATTGGTTATCTGGGAAGTCTAAATCGGATTGGCCCTTGAAAATTTCATTTTTAACAGCCAGAAAGAACCTTCTGGCTGTAGTTCTCGCAACATAACACCAGGTGGCAGCATACAGTACAACATAGCAATACAATACAGCATTTCTGACATTTTTAAGCAAGTTAATTTTTTTTTTTTTATAAAATGGTTATTTAATCAGATCACAATCTCTGCATTAATCATATATAACCCCAATTACAGATGGTTAATATTAGGTTATTTTTTCTGATTATTCTGATACCAAATATGTTATATTATTAACATTTTATTATATTAAGGTAATTTAACACTGCTAATTATTAGCTTAAAATGCATTATAATTTTATCAGTATTCTGGCATTTCTTTGCAAATAACAGCTTATTTTTATATCAGTATTGTACTGTATTCCAAGTGAATCCTGTCTATGTAGATCTGAAATAAGAAAATAAATGTTAATAATCACTTCTCTTCAGGTCCATAAACATCTATTCATGTTTTTAAACACACAGAGGCTAAGTAAGATCTTTTATGTTTTCAAAACATATAAATATATATACACACATATATATATACACACATATATATATATATATATATATATATATATATACACACATACATGCACATTCACTTCTATGTAGATTTGAGATTATCTGTCTGAAAAATATAAACAAAACAGAATTTATTACACATTTTTGACTGATTAAAACAGTTACCTCCCAAGCTTAGCAAATACCCATGTAATAATAATATAGAATTAGACAATTTCCCAAATTTCTATATTTAATACATTCTGGGGCATGTATTTAAACAGAGAGAAAAAAAAAAATGTTTATTTGCTGTCTGCTTACGTGACTTCCAGAGTCATACCTCAGCATCTGTCTTTGTTTTCCAAGGCCTTTATTGCTCCACATGGGGTCAATCCATGAGGAGTTGTAAGAGTCTTTAAAACAGCATATTTCCTGTTTAGCCAGCAGTGCAGATGTGTATTTGATTTTATTTGTGTCACCTTCCCCCAAGAGGGGTTTTTGCAGTAAGTCTTCAAATAGAGATTCAGTGAGATAGAACTGTTGTATCACACGTGTCAAATTCCAAAGGGGTCCTTGAACACATTCTTTTCTCACCTCACCAAATGTTCTGAGGTTATAAAATCTGCATATATAGTCAAATGAATAGGGTCACTGAGCTATTTCCTTTAGAAAAGAAATGTTTGTGTTTCAAAAAGGCTCTACTGATCGTCAATCCTGATAGACGTGTATTAGAAGCTGTGTTCAACAAACTCATGTTTAATTAATCCTGAGTTCTCATCTAACATATACAGTGTATAAAATATACATATATATATATATATATATATATGTACACATATGTAATATTCATCATAATATTCATATACTCTGACATAAATCCCCCTTCCAACTTCAAATAGATGTAGGACACATGTATTTGAATTGGCTTAAAGTCAGTGGTATTTGATGAGGATCAACCGTATACCTCATAGACAGTCTCTTATGAAGAAAGTTTGTTATTTTGAGCTTTCATGTTTATCAGTTAGGCATCTTTAAATTACAATATGTCTTTAATGCATTTGGGGATATGACACTTCATTCTCCCTCTATGACTTGTAGTTGGGACCTGGGATGACATGCCCGCAGTTGATTTATATGTACCCATTTATCTATGAAACCTTCATTTTTGGGGATCCGTATTTTATAGGCCACTGGAGATATTTTGTCAGTAATGACAAAAGGACCTTTCCATGAGGGAAGAAATTTCTTCTCCCTAACCTGATCTCTTCCAAAGTTATAAAGATAAACTTTATCATTTATTTCATATTCCTTTTTGGATGTTTTGAGATCATAATAGGTTTTAGTGGCAGTTGCGGCTCTTTCTAAATTCCTTTGAGCAAATGCAAAGGCATGTTGCAGGTGTCTCCTTAGGTTTTCCACATATTGATGTGTATTGGCAGCGTTTATCAAATTTTGGTCTGATGTACGGTACAGCAGATGCTGAGGTAGAACCATTCTTCTACCAGTCATCAGCTCAAAAGGTGACATCTTGGTAGCACTACTTGGAGTTGCTCTTAATGCCATTAAGACTAGAGGTAGTTTTATATCCCAGTCTTTACCTGTTTCACTCACAAACTTTTTGAGGATTTTAACAATGGATTGGTTGTAACGCTCTACACCACCACTTGAGGCAGCTCTATAAGCAATATGGAGCTTTCTTTTAACCCCTAGTATTTTCCACATTTTTGTCATCACTTCGCTAGTGAAGTGGGTCCCCCGATCTGACTCGATTCTTTGGGGCAGACCAAATCTGGAAAATACATGGTTGATGAGCAATGCTGCACATGTTTCAGCACTATTGTTAGGTGCACTAATGCACTCTACCCATTTAGTGAACAGGCATGTCACGGTTAACATGTATTTGTTACCTCTTGATGATCTTGTTACTGGGCCAATAAAATCAATTTGTATATCTGACCATGGCATTACCATCCCCCTTTTCTGCAATGGCGCTCTATGCATTGGTGCAGTGGGTTGGAACTGTGGGCAGATTAAACACCCTTGACAGTAGGTTTGAACGTCTTTCAACATGTGTGGCCAAAAAGCATAATCACGCAATATTTCATACGTGAGTTTGGCACCGCGATGTCCAGATGTGGGAGCATCATGGGCATGTTGGAGCATTAGACCTCTGAACTTGGTGGGTACTACCCACTGCTGGATGCCAGTTTTGGAGGTTCTAATTAACAAACCATCCTGTAATTTGAATTGTGATTTAGATTTTATTAAGATTCTCAGATCTTCTTTGCCAATACAATCATCTTTTGAGATGGGGTTGCTTTCAGGATCTTCTATGTGTTTATAGAAGATGCCTACAATGGGGTCTTCTTTTTGACTAGTGATCAGGTCCTCACTAGGAGAATCCTGACTCCATTGTACCAAGTTAGGCTCACTCTGTTGTTTCGCCTGGTTTCTGGTAATGGCTTCTACCTGAATTGCACCCATTAAATGGTCAATATTAAGGAGTTCTCCAGTTATGGCTCCTTGTTTGGCTAATGAATCCGCAAGGTCATTGCCTTCCTTATCAGGACCTAGAACTCTGGAATGACCCTTGGTCTTTTTCCAGTGTATTGTTAAATCATTGGATACTACCAGATTATCAATCTCGCAGAACAATTTGCCATGCTTGACTGGTTTGTTATTGCTTTTCTGCATGCCATTTCTTTTCCAAGTTGGCAGGTATTCAACAAAACTGTCACGCACATAATTTGAGTCAGTTATGATCACAAATTCATGAATACCATGTTCAATAGCCATTTCAATGGTTTTGAAAACAGCAGTTAGTTCTGCAACTTGACTGGATCTTGGTCCAATGTTGAAACCTACAGATATATTTGAGAATCCATTTGCCCCAGTTATACCAATGCCAGCGACTAGTCTGCGCTCATTATCAATAGTGGCATGGTAAGAACAACCATCAACATATACCCAAGGTAATGTTTGACAATGGTCTTCATTGTACATTTTATATGGGGAAAGCAATTGTTCTTCCAGAAAATCATCTTCTGATAATTTTTCCCCAGGATCTCTAGCAGTACAGTCGTGGAGCTCAGCAAGCCCTTGTGCGACTGGATTCTTTTTATTCTGCTTGTAGCGAATTTCTAAGGGCCAGCCTTGTAAGGAAAGAGTCCACGCTGTTATGCGGCTATTAGACAAATTCCCATCTCTTATTCTCTCACTTTGCAAATATAGCAAAGGCTGGTGGGCCGTTTCTACAATAATTTTCTCGCCCTGTATATAGCTGCGGAAATTTTGTAGAGCCCATACAGTAGATAAGAGGGCTTTTTCGCAATCGTTAAACTTTATTTCTACTGGGGATAGATTTTTGCTCGCATAAGCAATGGCTTTGTTCAAATTATCATGCTTTTGGTATAACACAGCACTCATGCTTATATCTGTGTAACCTGTCTCTAAGAAGAAAGGTTTACCACCTTCAGGGTACGCTAAGCAAGGTGCTTGAGTGAGTTTTCTCTTCAGCTCTCTGATGGCTGTCTCTTGAGACTCACCCCAGTGCCATTTCACATCTTTCTTTAGAAGAAGTAGTAGTGGTTTAGCTAATTCCGCATAATTATCAATGAATTTGCGAGAATAATTCGTCATACCCAGGAATGATCTCAATTCCTTTAAGTTAGTTGGGTTTTTAGAATTCACTATAGCTTCCACCTTTTTCTTTTGGGGATTTAATCCTTCAGAGGTAACTTCATGTCCCAAGAAGTTTACACGAGTGCGGCACCATTGAGCTTTTTGCAGGGATAATTTGACACCTGCCCTTTTAAGTTGGCTGAGGACGTGTTTAAGTTCTGTGATGTGTTTTTCAAAGTCTGTGCTTTTGATTAAAACATCATCAACATAAGATAAGGTCCCCCTTTCCAGTGCGTCAGGCATAGCCTTATGCATGAATACAGCAAATTCATGTCCAGAATTTATGTATCCAAATGGAAGTCTCTGGAATGCATACTGAACCTTTTGGAAGGAGAATGCTAGCTTATATTGGTCCTCTTCATGTACCTTTATGGTCCAATATCCCTGTGCACAATCAATGGCAGTGAATATTTTGGATCCCTGCATTTGTGCTAGGCACTGGTCAATGTATGGTACAGGCCAGCCAGACATGTATACTCGTTTGTTTAGCTGTCTTAAGTCAGCACACAAACGCCATTGTCCATTGGGCTTAAGGACACCTAGAATAGGATTATTATAAGAGCTGTGCACCTGTCTGATAATACCTCTTTCTTCCAAATTCCTTATGATCTCTGCAAGAGAATCATATGAGGCTAAGGGAAGTCTGTATTGTTTGACAAATACAGGTGGTGCATCGGGATCTGTTTGTATTCTTGCAATGTGCAAGTCTGTAGTACCACAGTCATAAGAATCCTTAGCAAAAATATCCTTGTACTCCATCAGTAGTTCTCGCAGCTGTTGGCGTTCATCATTGCTGGAACAGCCATTAGCTAAGGATATTTGCTCTTCGACTATTTGCTGAAATCCTGGAAAGATTTCAGGCTGTCCTATTTCATAGGCTTCTTCCAGTCTAGAGGTGAGATCCCCTTGATTATAATTTACATTGCTCCCATGACTCTGGGTATTGGGGTAATCTTGCTGTTTGATTGGCTGATCAAACACTAGAGAGGCTTCTTCAATTTTACAGATGCCTTCCTCTGAGCTGAAGGGATAAATAGACTGAATATTAAATAGACCCTCTGGCATAGATGCAAAGGATTGTTCTATTAATTGTTCTTCAGTTAGGTATCCTTCAGGTATTAGCCCAATTACATTATTCTGGAATCCAAAAGTGTAATAACTTGATTCCAGTGCATATCCTATGGTAGTTCCCTTGGATAATGTTATATCCTGTGGGGTCATGTTATGCACAATAATATTTATTGGAACAGTTCCAATATTCACCATAGGAGTGTAGGTTACTGAGACACCCAGATTTTGTATTCTATGGGAGAGGCAAATCAGTGTTTCAGAAGTTTTTAATTTCTGACCTCTCTTTACCTGTAAGGGTAAAAGAAATTTATCAGCCCCAGCAGGAATTATAACATCGCTAGATACCTGCATATTCACAGCATATGGCAATTGCTGGTTTGATTTCAGGGCTGCATTTTCATCCTGAAATACTTCAGGGTCCCCCTTTAACCTGCTCCAGAGGCAAGAATTAATCAGATCTATTTGTATGGCATATCTATGTAAGATATCATTGCCAATGTATATTTGATTATGGGGAGTATTTAAAACTAAAAACAGGTGCTTCACTGACTTATTACCAAGAGAGATAGATAATAAGCACTTAGCTGTGATGTTATAGCTTTCAGACCTGTCATCCAGGCCGTTGACACAGTGGTCTTGGGGAGAAAGATATTTAATCACTTTAGGTTCAGCTATTTGCTCTAATAAACCTTCGCTTATATAGCTAGCTTCCTGTTTTAAGTTTATTTTAGCATACTTGGTTTTACCAAGGTCATGTACTTGTATAGGGATAAATAGATCCTCTTTAACTCTCTCAATCCCTGTGAGGTATTGAGTGTGGCCTCCCCCCTTAGGGATTTTATGATCCCCCTTGTGGAGTGATATGGTTAATACATCGCCATCTAGGGAAATATTCGCTATCTTTCCAGGCGAAATTTTAAAAGTATTACCATCAGAGCCACTAAAAGGAGTCTGATCGTCTATTTGTAGAATAGTGATTTCAGGTGCAGAGTTATTCCTGAAATGAATCTCCACAGCATCTGGTTTCTCTTCCACCACGTGACAGCTATGTCGGGCGTGAGATATACCAGATTTTTCATAATTGATAGGCCGTTTAACTTGCGACCAAATTACATTATTTATGCAATCAATTATGGTGCTTAATCGTTTCAGGAGATCACTACCAATAATTAAACGATCAGTTGGCAGATCCACTATAATGACAGGGTGTCTTATGACCCTGTTCCCCAATTTAAATTTTAACCAGGCAGTACCGTAAACTTTTAGGGAGTCACCCCCAACACCTATTAGAGAACCGTCAAATTCTTTTATTTTAGGTTTGTGGGGTGTTAGCTCATTTAGCTGTATGTAGTACCTGTGGGATAAGATAGTTGCCTGTGACCCAGTGTCAATTAATCCCCTGATAGGGTTGGAGACTGAATCTTGCAGCTCAACTAGTACATAATATCTTCCTGCAGTTTCTATCATTTCACACATAAAATTTGCATTCTCATACATTTGTGGGCTTCGCCACGTATTACCTGAGTTTGCCATGCTTTCCGATGCAGAAGAAGCTTCATACCTACCTGTTTCCTCTATGACAGGGTCGGCTGGATTCTTTTGTACTGCATCTGTGGAAACAAGGTTAAGAGAGAGCTGCAAAGGAAGAGATTTGTTAACTTTTTCCGGCTGATGTCGCTCATTGTCACAGCTAATTTGTCCGTTTCCGGTCTGTGGGGAGATAACATAATTAGTATCATTGATATTTATTACTACATTTTGTATATCTCTCCCCTCCCCTTCAGGTGATACTGCAGTATTTATGACTGTGCCTGTGGTCCACTGCTGACCACTGGCTGTACCCCTAAAAAAGTATTGTTCGGTTGCTGAGCCGTAGATTTTTGACTCATATTAGCGATTTGTTCACTCAACCGATTTAATTGGGTAAACAGCATATCTACCTGATTGTACAAATTACCTCTACCCCTGGGCCTATCTCTTGGTGCCCCATTGTACTGATTCCTGGACCATTGGGTTCCCTCAGAATCAGGGCCACTATTTCTATTCTGGCGTGGTTGCCCCTGGGGTTCAGCTTGTTCAGCATTAGTACTTTGGGGAGCATTATATACCTGGGGTGTCTGGTTACCCTGAGAATATCTTCGCCGTCTATTGTATCTACCCTTGCGCGGATACCAATTATTCGGTGAGTATTCTCTTTGTGAGTAATTATTCACCTGATTATGTCCCCCACTTTGGTTATAGTCTCCCTGCGCCTCAACCTGTGTAGGGGGAGGGGCAGAATTAAACCTCTGTGGAGATGGCCTGTTTTGACTGGCCACCTCTGCATAAGTTCTCTTGTTAGACTCCAAATTGAGGGGTTTAGGTGACACCCTAGTTTCTGCTACAATTTTGGGTTTTGATTCCTTTTTAACCCCCTGCTCACTGGACTGCTGAATAGAGTATAATTTTGTACTCTCTTTGATCAGCCATTCCAATGAGCAGTCCTCATCAAAATCTCTAGCTAAGTTAATTTTGATGGGTGTAGGCAGTGCTTCAAAAAATAAATTTACAAATTCTGAGCCGTCAAATTTGGGATTATCTTCAGCCATACTGTACGCATTTTTCAATACAGAAAGGAATTCGATTGGACTCTGATTCGCACGACACTTTAAACCATATACCGCTATCTTCGCAGCAGTTTTAGTGCGATATTGCCCGAATTCTTTTCTGCATTGTCGTTTTACCCCATTCCAGGAATGAATATTCATATCCTTTAGTGAGGCAAAGAATTTGTGATGCTTACTGTCAAATACCCAAGGTAGAAATTCAATTTTCAATTTCTCACTTGTAACATTCATTATAGCTAACGCATTTTCAAAAGCCTGTAAATGATCAATTACAGATGTTGTTCCCTTATTGGAGAATATAGGTACTGCGCGTTGTACGAAGGTGATTATTTTATGGGAATCATAGACTTTATCAGACTTATTTTGGGACTCTCTGTTAGAGTTTCCCTCCCCCGCATCAGCTGCGCTACAGCTGTCCTCTGGATTTACATCCTGAGGGGATTGTCTATTTGGGAAATCTACTTCTGACCCGTTAGGGGTCATTTGTCTATGTTGTTCTATATATTTTCGTACCTCGTCCCTGACGCGTTCGCTAAAGGAGTTAGCATTATCTGTATTATTCTCATTGCTAATATAGGGGTTTTCATTATGGCGATATGACCTTTTTAAATCGCTTAATTCTCTCTGGCTTTGCGCAAGCTGTTTATTTAAATCTTGTATCTGCGCGATTAAGTCCATATTGTGCTTATCTAAGGTGGCTAGGTTTTGGGCAAATTCATCCATTTTATTTTTGGCTATTTTTAAACCCTCTTCGCGTCTGCGCGAGGAACGAATACTATTTTCTAGCTCCTGTATTTGCAATCGTTTGTCCGTGACACAAAACGACATTTCGTCAATTATGCATATTAAAAGGGGCCAGGATTTTAGTATTAGTTCGTCTCGCTTTTTGGGAGCTTCGCATTGATTAATCATTAATAATTCCTGGAAGAATTCATTCTCTTCATTCCACATATTATTATTAACGGTAATATTTTTAGCCCTAGTTTCAAGCATATCCATAAAATCATTTAATTCACCCGCAATATTAAACTTCCCTTTAAGGTAACTTAAGATATCTTTCTTAAGGACCTGACCTTTAGTAATAGGTATGGTTATGGGACCAATTTCATTGCTATGTATAGAATTAAATGAGTCACTTCTGGCTACAGACATTATTGTATTGGTTTAGTATTTATTTAACTAAAATGCTAATACAATTTTTGCCAATAAAAAGAGAGAAAAAATTTTATATTTCAAAAAAAAAAAAAAAATATATTATTAATTTTGAAATATGAAAAATTAATATTCCGAAATATGAAAAATTAATATTTTTGATTAACTTTGAAAATATGAAAATTTAATATTTTTGATTAATTTTGAAATATGAAAAATTAATATTTTTATTAATTTTTCAAAATTAATCTTTAATAATATTTCAAGATATTAATGTCAATCTCGAAATATGAAAATTAATATTTCAACTTTTCAAAAAAAAAATTATATCTTCAAAATATTAATATCGAAATATGAATTATTTTTTTTTTTTTCTCTTTTATAATAATTTCTATTTACTTACAAATATATTATATCAATTATGATGGATATTATTAAATCTACATCTCAGCAGTGCCTCCAATTATTATGTCAGTATATTTATGAAAATCTTAGCAGTGCTATCCAAATAATATATATAAGTTTATGGCAGGGTTATAAACACAATACAAAGAAATAGAAACCCTAATTAACCATGCATCTACTAGACCATACAATTAATATAAATACCTGAATTCTTTTATTTAGTTAATATCCATGAACATATTGAACTATATTTGCAATAAAAGGAAACTAAATAAAAGTTTATATGCGTTAGAACCAACTCTTAAGATATGCTATTCTTCTTACAAAACCCAGAACAATATACCTTCACAATTCAGCCTTATTTATTTAACACAATGGGACTAAAAACCTTTAACATCCAAGCAATACAATTCTAAACAGTGTTTATAAAACAATAGGATAAAATATATATTCTGTTATTTAACTGCAATTTATCCTAATACAAAATTAACCGACAATATCAGAACTTGTATAGATGAGTTACTTAGCCAATTCAGACACAGATTTGAACAATACCTAGGCTTATAACTACCAATTTAAAATACAATATACTTCACCAATTTTGAACCAATTCGTAGCGGTCTTTAGGTCATCTCATTTGAAAGAAGGTTTTTGCACAAATCAAGGATAAGTTTTAAGCTCCTTGCTGAAGTGAACTTTTTTTTTTTTTTCAGGTATATCGCAGCCAAAATCAGATCACTAATTTTCAACAAGTTACAGACAACTCTCCCTTGTGCATTCAACACTCCCATTATATAATCATTGATGACATCATGTGGGTGGCACTACGGGAGCTGACCTTCCCATTGGTTATCTGGGAAGTCTAAATCGGATTGGCCCTTGAAAATTTCATTTTTAACAGCCAGAAAGAACCTTCTGGCTGTAGTTCTCGCAACATAACACCAGGTGGCAGCATACAGTACAACATAGCAATACAATACAGCATTTCTGACATTTTTAAGCAAGTTAATTTTTTTTTTTTTATAAAATGGTTATTTAATCAGATCACAATCTCTGCATTAATCATATATAACCCCAATTACAGATGGTTAATATTAGGTTATTTTTTCTGATTATTCTGATACCAAATATGTTATATTATTAACATTTTATTATATTAAGGTAATTTAACACTGCTAATTATTAGCTTAAAATGCATTATAATTTTATCAGTATTCTGGCATTTCTTTGCAAATAACAGCTTATTTTTATATCAGTATTGTACTGTATTCCAAGTGAATCCTGTCTATGTAGATCTGAAATAAGAAAATAAATGTTAATAATCACTTCTCTTCAGGTCCATAAACATCTATTCATGTTTTTAAACACACAGAGGCTAAGTAAGATCTTTTATGTTTTCAAAACATATAAATATATATACACACATATATATATACACACATATATATATATATATATATATATATATATACACACATACATGCACATTCACTTCTATGTAGATTTGAGATTATCTGTCTGAAAAATATAAACAAAACAGAATTTATTACACATTTTTGACTGATTAAAACAGTTACCTCCCAAGCTTAGCAAATACCCATGTAATAATAATATAGAATTAGACAATTTCCCAAATTTCTATATTTAATACATTCTGGGGCATGTATTTAAACAGAGAAAAAAAAAAAAATGTTTATTTGCTGTCTGCTTACGTGACTTCCAGAGTCATACCTCAGCATCTGTCTTTGTTTTCCAAGGCCTTTATTGCTCCACATGGGGTCAATCCATGAGGAGTTGTAAGAGTCTTTAAAACAGCATATTTCCTGTTTAGCCAGCAGTGCAGATGTGTATTTGATTTTATTTGTGTCACCTTCCCCCAAGAGGGGTTTTTGCAGTAAGTCTTCAAATAGAGATTCAGTGAGATAGAACTGTTGTATCACACGTGTCAAATTCCAAAGGGGTCCTTGAACACATTCTTTTCTCACCTCACCAAATGTTCTGAGGTTATAAAATCTGCATATATAGTCAAATGAATAGGGTCACTGAGCTATTTCCTTTAGAAAAGAAATGTTTGTGTTTCAAAAAGGCTCTACTGATCGTCAATCCTGATAGACGTGTATTAGAAGCTGTGTTCAACAAACTCATGTTTAATTAATCCTGAGTTCTCATCTAACATATACAGTGTATAAAATATACATATATATATATATATATATATATGTACACATATGTAATATTCATCATAATATTCATATACTCTGACACCATGGATTAAAAGAAACTACTGTTCCCATGGAAATTGGCTTTACTAAAGGCCCACTCACACTAGAAAAGAAACACCGCCGACAGCAGAATGATCTCTGTATGTATTGCGCATCTCCTTCTCATCCAGTAAAAAATTGTCCCTTGCTTCAATGTCAGAAAAGAAGTAAGTTAACTGTCACTAGAAATTGTTTAACGAACAAGGTGATTGATGTTGCTTACTGTACTCTCCCCTTATCCTTGCAGTGGGACCTCCAGGCCCTTCAAGCGGAAGCAATCATTGATTCTGGAGCATATGCAAATTTCATTGACCTATCTCTTGTAAATAAAAATAAAATTCCATTGTGTGTGAAAGCAGTACCCGTCTCTATACGTGTCATTGATGGTACCCTGGTGAGCTCTGGTCCTATCACACACCACACCGTTCCACTTAAGGTCACAATAGGTAAGGGACATACTGAGTTTCTATCCTTTGATGTTATTCCTTCCCTCTAGTATTGGGTCTCTCATGGCTACAACAACATCAGCCCTCAATCTGTTGGCAGACTTTACAAGTGAACTTGGATTCTGCATACTGCAGTGATACCTGCTACCCCCAACAGAATATACTACACATATCAACCCCAGCAATTCCTCCTGAATACCAAGATTTCCAGGATGTCTTTGACAAAAAGCAGGCAGATTCCTTGCCTCCACATCGGATATATGATTGTCCTATCGAATTGCTACCTGGGTCAAACATTCCCTATGGACACATCTATCCGCTCTCGCAGCCTGAACTGGATCACTTAAAGGGTTACCTGGATGAAAATCTGAAGAAGGGTTTCATTCGTCCCTCCACTTCCCCGGCAGGAGCCGGGATGTTTTTTGTAAAGAATAAAGACAATTCCTTACGCCCTATAATCGACTACCGTGAGTTGAATTGGAGGACCAGGAAGAACAGGTACCCCCTTCCCTTGATCTCAGAACTGGTGGAACGCCTCAGTAAGGCAACTGTTTACACCAAGCTAGACCTCAGAGGGGCGTACAACCTAATCAGGATCAGGGAAGGGGATGAGTGGCTCACCGCTTTCCGCACAAGATACGGACTTTATGAGTATTTGGTAATGCCGTTCGGGCTTTGCAACGCCCCTGCTACGTTCCAATACTTTATCAACGATATCTTCAGGGATTTATTGGACGTATGCGTTGTTATCTATTTAGACGACATCCTCATCTACTCTAATTCCATGGAAGAACATAAAAAACATGTTCGTTGGGTTTTGGGCAGACTCAGGACCCATCACTTATATGCTAAGTTGGAGAAGTTTAGAACAAGAAATTTTTTGCGCTCTAATGCCGACCACAACAAATATTAAAAACTGATGAAAAAATGTATATCTGATAAAAAAGTATATGTATACAATCCCAATGAAATTATTTATATTCTTAAAAATTGTCCATATAGTCTCAAAATGGGGATACCAAAAAATGACTTGACCACAGTACCTTGTGATGGAGTAAAATAGTTTAAAGGTTAAATTCTTGCAGCTGGTGTTTTGCAGTTGGTCTTTTGCAGGTTCTTTCCTTGGAATGCTACCCCAAACGGTTCCTCTATAGAAGGATTGGATTCCAATTGTTGTGCCTTTATAGTGCAGCCTTGTTCCAGCCAGCAATTCACCGGTCTTGGCTCAGAAGTGATAACATAAAACAAAAAGAAAAAAACAGGCGCACAAAGCACGATTCAAGTGTAAAAGTTTTAATAACAAAGTGACACACGCACAGTAATAATTGCACTTACTAGATTAAAATAAATGATATGCATTAAAACAACACTCCTTGGGTCTGCAGCTCCTGTGACAGTGGCACAGATGGTCCTTCTCCTTACAGTTTTTGTCAAACAGCATCAGGTGATGGTGATCCGGATCCTCAACCTGAGCGTGTGACCAGCTTCTGTAAACAGGTTATTCTGCTTCCCAAATAGAGTGACAGTCTGCAGTGACTGGCCTGACGCGTTTCCCCCGACTTCGGCCGGGCTTTTTCAAAGGCTTGGTATTGTTACAAGTGCGCCTTTTTGTTTTAAAGGCAAGGTGGCCAATCAAAAAGGAGGTGTGAGTTCGTTTGGCCAATGCTGGCGAGGGGTGTGTAAAACCATGAATCTGACATCGCTATGTTCGTTAAAAAAGGCACGGTTGGGTTAACAACTTGTTACTAATTATCTAAAAAAGTTGCCACAGTGAGTATACATATAACGCTGAAACATTCTATAAGCACAAAAGCTCTAAGACATTAAAAATATATATAAAAAATTGAATACGTGCTTCCCAATAAAGCGTGTTTGTTGTATGGTGTTCAGTACACTGTGATTCCTGCTTATATTGTCAAACATGAAAACATACAAATATCAATTGGTTATTCGTAGTTTGATACAGTTAACCTTAAGGAACAGTTCATATTTACTCTCCATGTAAAAAAATTGTATTTAAATCAATTCATATTGTTTTCACATAAAAGTTATCTACTACATATGAAAAACTTTTAGAAAAACCCAAAATCATATATATTAAAAGAGTGATGGTTCTTGGATGAATGCTTTGGTTCAATTTGTTAAAAGTAATTTGTTAAAAGTAATTTAATCGAGTTTTGCTGAGGGCCTATAATATTATAATAAACTATTTATTTTCTGTGTCTTTCTCATTGTGAGATTTAGTGAAAATCCCTGGTTTAATGACTATATTGTCTAATAAGAACGTCTATAGTTGCTAGATTTTTCTGGAAGTGTTAAACAAATGAATAATCCCTTCAGGAGCAATGAACTGCCTATTAAACGGAATTGGATGTATGAATGTATAAATATTAATTTTGAGTGCTAACTAATTCTACTGGGGATACTACAAGAGTTGAAATAAAGAATTCCAAAGTTAAAAAACACTAACGATACCTAAAAGAACAATATTCCACCTGTTGTTGATGTTTTGTGCAAATATTTTCTAATAAAAATCCATGTATTTAGTGAAGGATGAGTACCTAAAAGAATAATTGAACGCCCATTGTTTGTATTTGAATAAAAACATGTAATCTATGAGATAAAAAAATTCATATAACAACAAGTCTTACTTAAAAGAACATAATTCCACTCATTATTCAAATTTGAGTGGATGTATATAGACCAAATGAATCACTAAAATTGATTCAAATATATAAAATTATGATAATGATGTAAAAATGTTAAAAATAGTAAAATGTTAAGCAAGCATTTCTGGATACTTTAAACAAATGCTGCCACATCTATGTCAATATTTAATCCTAGGGGCTGTAATGTCTTTAGTTTATAAATCCACCTGGTTTCCAATTTTCTTAATGTCAAAAGTCTATTAGGTTTTGTAGGAGGCACCTGATCTATTACTTGTACTTTCAGAGAGCTGGGATTGCTCCCATGGCATTCTAAAAAGTGTCTCGGAACACTGTGATTATCCATTTTTTCTTTAATATTATATGTGTTCATTGGTCCTACACCTTATTTTCCTTTTTGTACGGCCCACATACAGGAGGCCACACCCACATTCTAGCAGATACACGACATAAGTTGAATCACAATTGCTTTTGAAATTAATAGTATATGTTTCTGTGGACTGACTATTATGGAATGTTGGTGCTTTGTTTATGTGTTTGCACATATTACATCTTGATTTTCCGCATTTCATGGTCCCCTTCCAATTATTTAGCCAGTTGTCAACTTTTGGATTGACATTGTTTACTAAGGAAGGTTTGATCTTACTGGGGGCTAGGATGTTTTTTAAGCTCCTGCCTTTCTTATATGTGAAAGTTGGCTTATCTTCCAGATGTGGACCTAAAACAGGGTCTGATTTAAGAAGTGGCCAATGTTTCTTGATAATATTTTCCAGTGTTTTTGAGCCTTGATTGTATGTAGTAACCAATCTTGTAGGATTACTATTACTTGATTGTGCTCCAATTAAAGTATCATGCATCACGGTCCCTATTGGTAATGAGTTATCAGTATGTTTATTCTCATGAAAGAAAGAACTTCTATCTCTATCAGCTACTTTCAATTTTGCTTGTTTTAAAACCTCTGGATTGTAACCTTTATCTAAAAACTTTTTCTCTAAAATGTTGGCTTCCACATCATAATCTGAGTTGTGAGTGCAATTTCTCTTGATTCTTAAAAATTGGCTTTGCGGAACATTATTGATCCAACTTTTCTTATGAGCACTTTTTGCTTGAATAAAACTGTTACAATCAGTTGTCTTCCTGTAATTTTTGACCGCTACTTTTCCTTGATGATCTTTAAAAAAGGTCAGATCTAGAAACTCTATTTTTTCTTTGGAGCTATTTCCTGTGAATGTAAGATTAAAATTGTTTCTATTTATATGACTCATAAAATCGCTAATTAGCTCTTGCTCTCCCTTCCATAAAATAATAACATCGTCTATGTATCTTGCATATATTAAAATGTTACTGTTAAAAGGATTATTGCTCCATATATAATTATTTTCAAAGGCATTAACATATAGGTTTGCATATGAGGGAGCAAACGTGGTGCCCATTGCGGTCCCTCTTTTTTGTACATAAAATTTATTTAAAAAGTTAAAATAGTTGTTATGTAAAATGAATGTAATACTTTCTACTAAAAACTCAATGTGGTCGGATGGAAACGACCAATTCTTTAATTCTAACTCCACTTGTCGAATTCCATTAGAATGTGGAATGCATGTATAGAGTGACGCAACGTCACATGTTAACCAAATCATGTCTTCTTCCCAAGTTATCCCTTCAAATTTAGTAATTGCTTCTTTAGTATCTTTAATATAAGCTTTAGTGGATTTTACTAGCGGTTGGAGGAAAAAATCCACATATTTCGATAATTTGTCTGTGATTGACCCAATCCCGGAAATAATTGGTCTTCCCGGGGGGTTTAATAGGTCTTTATGGACCTTAGGGAGGTGGTATATAATTGGTATATTGGGTTGTGGAGTGTAAATAAATTTGTATTCATCATCATTAAGTATACCTTTTTAGTTTTGCTTTATGTAATAATTCATTGAGTTCTTTATTAAAAATTTCTGTTGGGTCTTTTGGTAAAATTTGATATGTATTTTCATCACCCAAGAGTTTCATAGCCTCTTTAAGGTAATCCTCCCTTCTTTGGATTACTATGCCCCCGCCCTTATCGGCCGGGCGAATGATTATTTCCTTATTATCTCCTAATTTCTTAAGGGACTTTCTTTCTAAAATGCTAAGATTATCATTATTCTTATTAAGAAATTTGTTTTCATTTTTGAAGGATTCTTCAATATCTTTTAATATTAACTTATTAAATGCCGATAATTGTTCCCCCTGGGCACCTATTGGGTTGAAGCTAGATTTAGCTTTAAAGTTGGAGTGTTGAATTGTGGGTTCATTTTCATGGATAGATAAATTTAAGTTTAAAAGATCTAACTGATTATCATTGGACTCTACGTCAGGTGGAATAAATTCTAAATTTTCCAGATTTTTTAGGATATTCAGGGTCCCTAGATCCCCTGCTTCTAAATATTCTTTATTTGGTTTTTCTCTATACTCTGGATTCTTTAAAAAATATATTTTTAAAGTGAGTTTCCTCACATACTTGTGAATATCTACAAACATCTCAAATTTGTTGGGTTTCGACTTAGGGGCAAAATTCAGACCCTTTTGGAGAAGTGAAATATCGTTCTGATCTAAATCAATTTTAGCTAAATTAAAAATATCTTTTTTAGCTTCAATTATTCTTTCCTTATTTTTCCTATTTGTCTGTACAAGCTTTCCTGCTCTGTTTCCCCTTCTTCTTTTTCTAGGGATCTTTTTCTTTGTCTTGTCCTGTCCTGTTGCGGGGGGTTGTGATTTTTTGCCTGGTCTGACCCAAAAAAATGTTGTTTCTCATGTGTATCTTTTGGTCTAGCACCATTTCTGTCCCAATTGGGTGTTGTTGGAAGATAAGCCAACTTTCACATATAAGAAAGGCAGGAGCTTAAAAAACATCCTAGCCCCCAGTAAGATCAAACCTTCCTTAGTAAACAATGTCAATCCAAAAGTTGACAACTGGCTAAATATTTGGAAGGGGACCATGAAATGCGGAAAATCAAGATGTAATATGTGCAAACACATAAACAAAGCACCAACATTCCATAATAGTCAGTCCACAGAAACATATACTATTAATTTCAAAAGCAATTGTGATTCAACTTATGTCGTGTATCTGCTAGAATGTGGGTGTGGCCTCCTGTATGTGGGCCGTACAAAAAGGAAAATAAGGCGTAGGACCAATGAACACTTATATAATATTAAAGAAAAAATGGATAATCACAGTGTTCCGAGACACTTTTTAGAATGCCATAGGAGCAATCCCAGCTCTCTGAAAGTACAAGTAATAGATCAGGTGCCTCCTACAAAACCTAATAGACTTTTGACATTAAGAAAATTGGAAACCAGGTGGATTTATAACCTAAAGACATTACAGCCCCTAGGATTAAATATTGACATAGATGTGGCAGCATTTGTTTAAAGTATCCAGAAATGCTTGCTTAACATTTTACTATTTTTTAACATTTTTACATCATTATCATAATTTTATATATTTGAATCAATTTTAGGGATTCATTTGGTCTATATACATCCACTCAAATTTGAATAATGAGTGGAATTATGTTCTTTTAAGTAAGACTTGTTGTTATATGAATTTTTTTATCTCATAGATTACATGTTTTTATTCAAATACAAACAATGGGCGTTCAATTATTCTTTTAGGTACTCATCCTTCACTAAATACATGGATTTTTATTAGAAAATATTTGCACAAAACATCAACAACAGGTGGAATATTGTTCTTTTAGGTATCGTTAGTGTTTTTTAACTTTGGAATTCTTTATTTCAACTCTTGTAGTATCCCCAGTAGAATTAGTTAGCACTCAAAATTAATATTTATACATTCATACATCCAATTCCGTTTAATAGGCAGTTCATTGCTCCTGAAGGGATTATTCATTTGTTTAACACTTCCAGAAAAATCTAGCAACTATAGACGTTCTTATTAGACAATATAGTCATTAAACCAGGGATTTTCACTAAATCTCACAATGAGAAAGACACAGAAAATAAATAGTTTATTATAATATTATAGGCCCTCAGCAAAACTCGATTAAATTACTTTTAACAAATTACTTTTAACAAATTGAACCAAAGCATTCATCCAAGAACCATCACTCTTTTAATATATATGATTTTGGGTTTTTCTAAAAGTTTTTCATATGTAGTAGATAACTTTTATGTGAAAACAATATGAATTGATTTAAATACAATTTTTTTACATGGAGAGTAAATATGAACTGTTCCTTAAGGTTAACTGTATCAAACTACGAATAACCAATTGATATTTGTATGTTTTCATGTTTGACAATATAAGCAGGAATCACAGTGTACTGAACACCATTCAACAAACACGCTTTATTGGGAAGCACGTATTCAATTTTTTATATATATTTTTAATGTCTTAGAGCTTTTGTGCTTATAGAATGTTTCAGCGTTATATGTATACTCACTGTGGCAACTTTTTTAGATAATTAGTAACAAGTTGTTAACCCAACCGTGCCTTTTTTAACGAACATAGCGATGTCAGATTCATGGTTTTACACACCCCTCGCCAGCATTGGCCAAACGAACTCACACCTCCTTTTTGATTGGCCACCTTGCCTTTAAAACAAAAAGGCGCACTTGTAACAATACCAAGCCTTTGAAAAAGCCCGGCCGAAGTCGGGGGAAACGCGTCAGGCCAGTCACTGCAGACTGTCACTCTATTTGGGAAGCAGAATAACCTGTTTACAGAAGCTGGTCACACGCTCAGGTTGAGGATCCGGATCACCATCACCTGATGCTGTTTGACAAAAACTGTAAGGAGAAGGACCATCTGTGCCACTGTCACAGGAGCTGCAGACCCAAGGAGTGTTGTTTTAATGCATATCATTTATTTTAATCTAGTAAGTGCAATTATTACTGTGCGTGTGTCACTTTGTTATTAAAACTTTTACACTTGAATCGTGCTTTGTGCGCCTGTTTTTTTCTTTTTGTTTTAAGTTGGAGAAGTGTTCGTTCCATTCTAATGAGATAACCTTCCTAGGTTACAACATTTCCTTGTCTGGTGTAAAAATGGAAAATGACAAAATTGAAGCCATCCTCAACTGGCCTACTCCCTGCTGCAAAAAAGATGTCCAACGGTTCCTCGGATTCGCTAATTTTTATCGAAAGTTCATCAAAGGATTTTCCAAGATTGCAAAGCCCCTCAGTATTCTTACTGGCTAACAAAAGCACTTCCTTTGGAATCCAGAATCCGAGAAAGCATTTTGTTCCCTCAAAAGTAGTTTCACCACTGCTCCCATTCTTCGTTTCCCGGACACAAAACTCCAGTTTATTCTGGAGGTTGACGCATCGGAGTATGCTCTGGGGGCAATTCTATCACAGCGCATATCTCCTACTGAACCCATACACCCTGTAGCCTTCTACTCTAGGCTGATGACGCCTGCCGAACAAAACTATGCTATAGGAGAGAAGGAACTTCTGGTCATTAAGTCAGCTCTGGAACATTGGAGACACCTCTTAGAAGGGACCATCCTCCCGATTCTCATCTACACTGACCATAGGAACTTAGAATACCTTCAGACCTGTAAAACACTCTCAGCCCGACAAGCTCGTTGGAGTCTGTTCTTCACCAGATTTAACTTCCTGATCACTTACCGACCTGGTAGCAAAAATGGAAGGCAGATTCACTTTCCAGACACTTACAGCGTCCAAGTTTTTCTACACAGCCCTCAAGTATCCTAAATCCCCAACATTTCTTGGGTATTTCAAGACTTGCTTCCTCCACACTGCGTTCTCACCAACAAGCCGACACCCCCTCTCCAAGGACCTACAGCTCCTCGATTCCAGAGGTATCAATCATGTGCATGGCAAGATCTACGTACCACCCACATTAAGGCAGGAGATACTCCAAGAACATTGCGACTCTCCCCTCGCAGGCCACTCAGGCATTCGCAAAACTAGCGAACTTATCACAAGAAATTACTGGTGGCCAAATCTTCAGCGAACTGTGGATACATATATCAAATCTTGTCAGATTTGTGCGGTCTCCAAATCTGAAAGGTCCAAACCTTTCGGCAAACTCCAGCCACTTCCAATACCTGACAGGCCGTGGCACACAGTGGGTATGGATTTCATAGTGGAGCTACCAGTGTCTAACCACTATAACACCATCATGGTAGTGGTGGATTTCCTCACTAAGATGGCCCACTTTATCCCTCATCACAAAGTACCCACTGCTACGGAAACCGCAGCCCTCTTCCTAAAACATGTTGTACGTCTCCATGGCTTGCCTTCTGTTATAGTTTCTGACAGGGGCTCGCAATTCACTTCCCGGTGTTGGAAACACCTGTGCTCCGTTTTAAAGATTGACCATCGTTACAGCACTGCTTTCCATCCGCAAACAAACGGACAAACGGAGAGAATTAATCAATGGATAGAACAGTACATACGTTGTTACTGCTCCCACCAACAGGATGATTGGGAAAATAACTTACCTATGGCAGAGTTTGCGTACAATAATACCCTAAACTCTACCACAAAGTGCTCTCCGTTTTACGCTAACTACGGATACCACCCGACATTCCATCTTTATCCACATCTCAATACCGCTTCTCCACAAGTAGACGAGACTTCCAGAACTTTATCGGATATCATAGAATTCCTCAAGGAGAATATCAAACTGGCTCAACAAAAATATAAAGAGTACTATGACTCAAAAAGACGTAAACCTCCTCCTTACCGAACAGGGGATAAGGTTTGGCTCTCAACAAAACATTTAAAATTGAACACTCCATCAAAGAAGTTCTCCCAATTATACATAGGACCTTACGAAATAACTAAAATAATAAACGAGAATGCTGTCACATTGGCTCTCCCCCCAGAGATTCCTGTGCATTCCACGTTCCATGTCTCTCTTTTAAAACCCTACCTCCCTACCAGGCAACAGACATCCGGACAACCGACCCCTCCGGTGGTCGTCGATGAAAGTATCTATGAGATCTCTTCCATACTTAACTCCAGAATACATCGTGGTCAGCTACAGTACTTAATCAGATGGAAAGGTTTTTCCGCGGATGAGGATTCCTGGGAGCCTATTGCTAATGTTAATGCCACTCGCCTCATCGCCCGATTCCACAGGGATCATCCGGACAAACCAAATGCTGGTACTGCAGTGCAGCACCTTTGACGAGGGGATCTGTCAGGTACCTGTCAGCATGCATGTACCTTTAAGCAAACATTATATAAGGCTACTCCTCCCCCTTCCACCTGCCAATTAATTTGTTTGAGTTACTGACCAAGCTACCTTGTTGCTGAGACTCCTAACTCCCGGCTAAGCTAAACTTATCAAACATCAGGAATACAATCCTAGTATTGGATAAAGTGCCTTATAACCATTACCCCTATCATCATAAGAGGGGTACTTAAAGACTTATTTTTGTCAGAGGGTTATCTCAAGTTACCGCTTACAAGTTCCGGACTTCACTACCGCTACAAGTACTAAACCAAGACAGCCATATAAGAAACCGCTGACTAGTAGCTGTGCTGCCGACTTCCTGGGTTTCCAGTGCAAGCTTGTTTGCTTCCAGCCGCTCACCTCTCCCGCGACTCTTGCCTGTCTGCCTTCCGAATGCTAAGCCTGCACAGAGCCTGTCAGGGAATCCAGCCTCCTGATTGGTCCGGACACACACACCCTCCAGCTGGTTTGGATAAGACGCTCCTTGTGCACTCTTGCATATACCCTTGCACAACCTCTCCTCTCCTATACTCTGCTAACAGAGGGACTTACAACCTCACTCCTGTAACAAAATAGCAGGAGCCTACCTAAAATTCCTTATCATTGCTCAAAATATTAGGTCTGCAGTTGAGATTCACTGCACACAGAACTTGACTCACACAGAACCTGACAGTACTCCTTATAGATATACAGTACTTTACCCTTTCTTGTATTGTCAAGGTTGAGTTCACTCGTTGCTCTGTATTTTTCCTCGAGTGGGTAACACTGTGATGTTTTTCGGCGTCTGACGTCACCAAAGATGTTCCGGTTAAAGGAAAAGCCGATTCATCCGCTGTTCTCGGCTGTTATAGTGGAAATCCTCATGGTGGACCCTGCACTTAGTGCTTATGTACGCAGGGGAAGGGGGAGACTGTAGTGGGTATAAAGTGATTCTTCCAGTCACAGATCCCAAGGATTTTTCTATCAATGATTCATTGAAAGTTCTGAAATATTAAATAACCCGGGTTATGCTTAAAAACAGTTAATGAAAATGTTGAATTAAAAGCAATGTATCACACTGTTACACTGCCACACAACGACGAGTTTCGCCTTTTCTATAGACTTTTTCAAGATCTTGAAAAAGCCCATAGAAGGGCGAAACGCGTCGTTGTGTGGCAGTGTGACACATTGCTTTTAATTCAACATTTTCATTAACTGTTTTTAAGGATAACCCCGGTTATTTAATATTTCAGAACTTTCAATGAATCATTGATAGAAAAATTCTTGGGATCTGTAACTGGAAGAATCACTTTATACCCACGGGGAAGAGGGAGACTGTTGTGGCCCACTACAGTCTCCCCCTTCCCCTGCGTACATAAGCACTAAGTGCAGGGTCCACCATGAGGATTTCCACTATAACAGCCGAGAACAGCGGATGAATCGGCTTTTCCTTTAACCGGAACATATTTGGTGACGTCAGACACCGAAAAACATCACAGTGTTACCCACTCGAGGAAAAATACCGAGCAACGAGTGAACTCAACCTTGACAATACAAGAAAGGGTAACATACTGTATATCTATAAGGAGTACATAATTTTTCATGTTAAGGAAAATAGAGACATAATCTGTGCTAATCAGCAATACAAGGAAACGACATTGGTGTTGTTTGGAATTTTACTACAATATAAGAGATATATGGACATTTTTGTTCTAATTGACTTTGAACACATGATATTATCTGCCTATTTTTGGTCTTTGTGCATATGAGTTATGAATTATTTCCTCTAAACTAAATTAACTATGAATGATTTAAACCTAGAGGCACCGTTTTATTCTCTGAGCAATATTACAAATACTGTATCTCATACCTAGAGACATTGTTTCTTTTTGTATGTATGTCTGCAATTAGCAACTTTGCAACATTTTATCGGTCTCTAACACTTTGTCATATGATATTGATATCTTGGTTGGATTTATAGGATGTCAGTTTAATCTTAAATTATTTTAGTAGCAACTAAGAGATTAATTCTGTGTTATCAATTTTTGAATTTATTACTGTTTATCAGGGAGACGTCCCTTTTACTATTTTGATATATTTCACATATGTTTTAAATAAATATTTTAACATTTATTTTTAGTGGTGATATCTTTGGCTAACAGATATTATCAAATTATGGAGTCTTTTTATGTGCACACTTTCAGAGGCAAACTTTTATTGGCTGATCCCTGTCACATGGGGATAAGGAAATGGAAGGAAACTGAAGTTTTGAAGAAAAAAAATATACTGCTCATTTGAAGTTTAGAGTGTTATGTATTTTTATTGTATGCTCATTATGCAGTTCTGCTGTATTTACTGGTCCTGTGTATGGTGATCCAAGTAAACATCCCGCTAGCTCCTAAAGAAAGTACAGGCAAGGTTGGTGGTGCAGCAGGGAGTTTGTGAGTCTTGGTAGAATGCTGCTACTCTACAAGCTCATGTCATCTGTCACTAGTTTGTACTGTGCTCCATGGCCGAACAATGTATGGGATAGTCTCTTCCTGCCCAAGCGTTTGTTTGTAAACTACACACTAGAGTGTGGGTCCCTAAAGCATCAGTTCCCTTCTGTTCTTAAAGGGACACTGAACCCAAAATTTTAAAGGGACAGTCAAGTCCAAAAAAAACTTTCATGATTCAAATAGGGCATGTAATTTTAAACAACTTTCCAATTCACTTTTATCACCAATTGTGCTTTGTTCTCTCTGTATTCTTAGTTGAAAACTAAACTTAGGAGGTTCATATGCTAATTTCTTAGACCTTAAAGGTCGCCTCTAATCTTAATGCATTTTAACAGTTTTTCACCACTAGAGGGCATTCGTTCATGTGTTTTATATAGATAACATTGAGCTCACGCACGTAAAGTTACCTAGGAGTAAGCACTGATTAGCTAAAATGCAAATCTGTCAAAAGAACTGAAATAAGGGGGCTGTCTGCAGAGGATTATATACAAGGTAATCACAGAGGTAAAATGTGTATTATTATAACTGTCAGCTAGATTACGAGCTTGGCGTTATGAGTGAAAAAGCATTGTTATGCTTCATAACGTTGCTTTTTTCCTACCGCCGCTATTACAAGTCTTGTAGGTATAGGTGTACCGCACACTTTTTTGGCCGTCATGCAACGTCAGTACCGCACTTTTAAAAAAGTCCTTTTCTCCAACATAGGTGTGTCCGGTCCACGGCGTCATCCTTACTTGTGGGATATTCTCTTCCCCAACAGGAAATGGCAAAGAGCCCAGCAAAGCTGGTCACATGATCCCTCCTAGGCTCCGCCTACCCCAGTCATTCTCTTTGCCGTTGCACCGGCAACATCTCCACGGAGATGGTTAAGAGTTTTTTGGTGTTTAAATGTAGTTTTTATCCTTCAATCAAGTGTTTGTTATTTTAAAATAGTGCTGGTATGTACTATTTACTCTGAAACAGAAAAGAGATGAAGATTTCTGTTTGTAAGAGGAAGATGATTTTAGCAAACGTTACTAAAATCGATTGCTGTTTCCACACAGGACTGTTGAGATGAAGTAACTTCAGTTGGGGGAAACAGTTGGCAGACTTTTCTGCTTGAGGTATGACTGGCCACATTTCTAACAAGACTATGTAATGCTGGAAGGCTGTCATTTCCCCTATGGGGACCGGTAAGCCATTTTCTTAGATTAAGTAAAAGAATAAAGGGCTTTATAAGGGCTTAAAAAACTGGTAGACATTTTTCTGGGCTAAAACGATTACTTTGCTAAGCATATTTGGCAGATTATAACTCTTAATAGTTATTATAATCTTGGGGATTGTTGTAAAAAAACGGCAGGCACTGTATTGGACACCTTTTTCAGATGGGGGCCTTTTCTAGTCATAGGCAGAGCCTCATTTTCGCGCCACTAATGCACAGTTGTTTTTGGAGAGCAAGGCATGCAGATGCATGTGTGAGGAGCTAAGAACCACTGAAAAAGCTTATAGAAGGCGTCATTTGGTATCGTATTCCCCTCTGGGCTTGGTTGGGTCTCAGCAAAGCAGATACCTGGGACTGTATAGGGGTTAAATGTAAAAACGGCTCCGGTTCCGTTATTTTAAGGGTTAAAGCTTTCAAATTTGGTGTGCAATACTTTTAAGGCTTTAAGACACTGTGGTGAAATTTTGGTGAATTTTGAACAATTCCTTCATGCTTTTTCACATATTCAGTAATAAAGTGTGTTCAGTTTAAAATTTAAAGTGACAGTAACGGTTTTATTTTAAAACGTTTTTTGTGCTTTGTTGACTAGTTTAAGCCTGTTTAACATGTCTGAACCATCAGATAAGCGATGTTCTATATGTATGAAAGCCAAGGTTTCTCCCCATTTAAATATATGTGATGATTGTGACATAGTGTCCAAACAAAGTAGGGACAATGATGCCACAGATAATGATATTGCCCAAGATGATTCCTCAAATGAGGGGAGTAAGCATGATACTGCATCATCCCCTTCTGTGTCTACACCAGTTTTGCCCACACAAGAGGCCCCTAGTACATCTAGTGCGCCAATACTTATTACCATGCAACAATTAACGGCTGTAATGGATAATTCTATTGCAAACATTTTATCCAAAATGCCTACTTATCAGAGAAAGCGCGATTGCTCTGTTTTAAACACTGAAGAGCAAGAGGACGCTGATGATAACTGTTCTGACGTACCCTCACACCAATCTGAAGGGGCCAGGAGGGAGGTTTTGTCTGAGGGAGAAATTTCAGATTCAGGAAAAATTTCTCAACAAGCTGAACCTGATGTTGTAACATTTAAATTTAAATTAGAACATCTCCGCGCACTGCTTAAGGAGGTATTATCGACTCTGGATGATTGTGACAATTTGGTCATTCCAGAGAAATTATGTAAGATGGACAAGTTCCTAGAGGTTCCGGTGCCCCCCGATGCTTTTCCTATACCCAAGCGGGTGGCGGACATAGTAAATAAGGAGTGGGAAAGGCCCGGCATACCTTTTGTTCCTCCCCCTATATTTAAGAAATTATTTCCTATAGTCGACCCCAGAAAGGACTTATGGCAGACAGTCCCCAAGGTCGAGGGGGCGGTCTCTACTCTAAACAAACGCACTACTATTCCTATAGAAGATAGTTGTGCTTTCAAAGATCCTATGGATAAAAAATTAGAGGGTTTGCTTAAAAAGATGTTTGTTCAGCAAGGTTACCTTCTACAACCAATTTCATGCATTGTTCCTGTCACTACGGCAGCGTGTTTCTGGTTCGAAGAACTAGAAAAGTCGCTCAATAAAGAATCTTTGTATGAGGAGGTTATGGACAGAGTTCAAGCACTTAAATTGGCTAACTCTTTTATTTTAGATGCCGCTTTGCAATTAGCTAGATTAGCGGCGAAAAATTCAGGGTTTGCTATCGTGGCGCGCAGAGCGCTTTGGCTAAAGTCTTGGTCAGCGGATGTGTCTTCCAAGACAAAATTGCTTAACATCCCTTTCAAGGGTAAAACACTGTTTGGTCCTGATTTGAAAGAGATTATTTCAGACATCACCGGGGGAAAGGGCCACGCCCTTCCTCAGGATAGGTCTTTTAAGGCTAAAAATAAGCCTAATTTTCGCCCCTTTCGCAGAAACGGACCAGCCTCTAATTCTACATCCTCTAAGCAAGAGGGTAATACTTCTCAACCCAAACCAGCCTGGAGATCGATGCAAGGCTGGAACAAGGGTAAGCAGGCCAAGAAGCCTGCCACTGCTACCAAAACAGCATGAAGGGATGGCCCCCGATCCGGGACCGGATCTGGTGGGGGGCAGACTTTCTCTCTTTGCTCAGGCTTGGGCAAGAGATGTTCAGGATCCTTGGGCACTAGAAATAGTTTCTCAAGGTTATCTCCTGGAATTCAAGGAACTACCCCCAAGGGGAAGGTTCCACAGGTCTCAATTATCTTCAAACCAAATAAAAAGACAGGCATTCTTACATTGTGTAGAAGACCTGTTAAAGATGGGAGTAATTCATCCAGTTCCAATAGGAGAACAAGGGATGGGGTTTTACTCCAACCTGTTCATAGTTCCCAAAAAAGAGGGAACATTCAGACCAATTTTAGATCTCAAGATCCTAAACAAATTTCTCAGGGTTCCATCGTTCAAAATGGAAACCATTCGAACGATCCTTCCTACCATCCAGGAAGGTCAATTTATGACCACGGTGGATTTAAAGGATGCGTACCTACATATTCCTATCCACAAGGAACATCATCAGTTCCTAAGGTTCGCTTTTCTGGACAAGCATTACCAGTTTGTGGCACTTCCATTCGGATTAGCCACTGCTCCGAGAATTTTCACAAAGGTACTAGGGTCCCTTCTAGCGGTTCTAAGACCAAGGGGCATTGCAGTAGTACCTTACTTGGACGACATCCTGATTCAAGCGTCGTCTCTGTCAAAAGCAAAGGCTCATACGGACATCGTCCTAGCCTTTCTCAGATCTCACGGATGGAAAGTGAACAAAGAAAAAAGTTCTCTGTCCCCGTCAACAAGAGTTCCCTTCTTGGGAACAATAATAGATTCCTTAGAAATGAGGATTTTTCTGACAGAGGTCAGAAAATCAAAACTTCTAAGCTCTTGTCAAGTACTTCATTCTGTTCTTCATCCTTCCATAGCGCAGTGCATGGAAGTAATAGGATTGATGGTTGCAGCAATGGACATAGTTCCTTTTGCACAAATTCATCTAAGACCATTACAACTGTGCATGCTCAGACAGTGGAATGGGGATTATACAGACTTGTCTCCGACGATTCAAGTAGATCAAAAGACCAGAGATTCACTCCGTTGGTGGCTGATCCTGGACAACCTGTCACAGGGAATGAGCTTCCGCAGACCAGAGTGGGTCATTGTCATGACCGACGCCAGTCTGGTGGGCTGGGGTGCGGTCTGGGAACCCCTGAAAGCTCAGGGTCTATGGTCTCGGGAAGAATCTCTTCTCCCGATAAACATTCTGGAACTGAGAGCGATATTCAATGCTCTCAAAGCTTGGCCTCATCTAGCAAGGGCCAGATTCATAAGGTTTCAATCAGACAACATGACGACTGTTGCATATATCAACCATCAGGGGGGAACAAGGAGTTCCCTGGCGATGGAGGAAGTGACCAAGATAATTCAATGGGCGGAGGATCACTCCTGCCACTTGTCTGCAATCCACATCCCAGGAGTGGAAAATTGGGAAGCGGATTTTCTGAGTCGTCAGACATTCCATCCGGGGGAGTGGGAACTCCATCCGGAAATCTTTGCCCAAATAACTCAGTTATAGGGCATTCCAGACATGGATCTGATGGCCTCTCGTCAGAACTTCAAGGTTCCTTGTTACGGGTCCAGATCCAGGGATCCCAAGGCGACTCTAGTAGATGCACTAGTAGCACCTTGGACCTTCAACCTAGCTTATGTATTCCCACCGTTTCCTCTCATTCCCAGGCTGGTAGCCAGGATCAATCAGGAGAGGGCTTCGGTGATCTTGATAGCTCCTGCGTGGCCACGCAGGACTTGGTATGCAGACCTGGTGAATATGTCATCGGCTCCACCATGGAAGCTACCTTTGAGACAGGACCTTCTTGTTCAAGGTCCATTCGAACATCCGAATCTGGTTTCCCTCCAACTGACTGCTTGGAGATTGAACGCTTGATTTTATCAAAGCGTGGGTTTTCAGATTCTGTAATAGATACTCTGATTCAGGCTAGAAAGCCTGTAACTAGAAAGATTTATCATAAAATATGGAAAAAATATATCTGTTGGTGTGAATCTAAAGGATTCCCATGGAACAAGATAAAAATTCCTAAGATTCTATCCTTTCTACAAGAAGGTTTGGAGAAAGGATTGTCTGCAAGTTCTCTGAAGGGACAGATCTCTGCTTTATCTGTTCTACTTCACAAAAGGCTGGCAGCTGTGCCAGACGTTCAAGCGTTTGTTCAGGCTCTGGTTAGAATCAAGCCTGTTTACAGACCTTTGACTCCTCCCTGGAGTCTAAATCTAGTTCTTTCAGTTCTTCAAGGGGTTCCGTTTGAACCCTTACATTCCATAGATATTAAGTTATTATCTTGGAAAGTTTTGTTTTTGGTTGCAATTTCTTCTGCTAGAAGAGTTTCAGAGTTATCTGCTCTGCAGTGTTCTCCGCCCTATCTGGTGTTCCATGCAGATAAGGTGGTTTTGCGTACTAAGCCTGGTTTTCTTCCGAAAGTTGTTTCCAACAAAAATATTAACCAGGAGATAGTTGTACCTTCTTTGTGTCCGAATCCAGTTTCAAAGAAGGAACGTTTGTTACACAATTTGGACGTAGTCCGTGCTCTAAAATTCTATTTAGAGGCTACTAAAGATTTCAGACAAACATCTTCTTTGTTTGTTGTTTATTCTGGTAAAAGGAGAGGTCAAAAAGCAACTTCTACCTCTCTTTCTTTTTGGCTTAAAAGCATTATCCGATTGGCTTATGAGACTGCCGGACGGCAGCCTCCTGAAAGAATCACAGCTCACTCCACTAGGGCTGTGGCTTCCACATGGGCCTTCAAGAACGAGGCTTCTGTTGACCAGATATGTAAGGCAGCGACTTGGTCTTCACTGCACACTTTTGCCAAATTTTACAAATTTGATACTTTTGCTTCTTCGGAGGCTATTTTTGGGAGAAAGGTTTTGCAAGCCGTGGTGCCTTCCATTTAGGTGACCTGATTTGCTCCCTCCCTTCATCCGTGTCCTAAAGCTTTGGTATTGGTTCCCACAAGTAAGGATGACGCCGTGGACCGGACACACCTATGTTGGAGAAAACAGAATTTATGCTTACCTGATAAATTACTTTCTCCAACGGTGTGTCCGGTCCACGGCCCGCCCTGGTTTTTTTAATCAGGTCTGATGAATTATTTTCTCTAACTACAGTCACCACGGTATCATATGGTTTCTCCTATGCATATTTCCTCCTGTACGTCGGTCGAATGACTGGGGTAGGCGGAGCCTAGGAGGGATCATGTGACCAGCTTTGCTGGGCTCTTTGCAATTTCCTGTTGGGGAAGAGAATATCCCACAAGTAAGGATGACGCCGTGGACCGGACACACCGTTGGAGAAAGTAATTTATCAGGTAAGCATAAATTCTGTTTTTCAATGGGACTCCCATAGCGCCAGTATTACGAGTTTTGCTGTGAGGCCAAAAAGTGAGCGGTACACCCTATACCGACAAGATTCGTAGCGCCATCTAAAGTCAGTAGTTATGAGTTTTACGTTACAAAGGTGTAGCATAAAACTCATAACTAAAGTGTTAAAAAGTACACTAACACTCATAAACTACCTATTAACCCCTAAACCAAGGCCCTCCCGCATCACAAATAATAAAATAAAATTATTAACCCCTAATCTGCCGCTCCGGACATCGCTGCCACTTAAAAAATGTATTAACCCCTATTCCGCCGCTCCCCGTCATCGTCGCTTCTATAATAAAATTTTAAACCCCTAAACCGCCGCCCTCCCGCATCGCAAACACTATTTAAATATTATTAACCCCTAATCTGCCGTCCGCCCACTCTGCCGCTATAATAAACCTATTAACCTCTAAACCTAACCCTAACACCCCCTAACTTAAATATAATTTAAATAAATCTAAATAAAACCTACTATTAATAACTAAATAATTCCTATTTAAAACTAAATACTTACCTGTAAAGTAAACCCTAAGCTAGCTACAATATTACTAATAGTTACATTGTAGCTAGCTTAGGTTTTATTTTTATTTCACAGGTAAGTTTGTATTTATTTTAAATAGGTAGTAGTCTAGTAGTTATTAACTATTTACTAGCTACCTAGTTAAAATAAATACAAATTTACCTGTAAAATAAAACCTAACCTGAGTTACACTAACACCTAACATTACAATAAAATTAAATAAATTAAATTAACAAAATACATTTATCTAAATTAAAAAAAATAAACACTAAATTACACAAAATAAAAAAAGAAATTATCAAAAATAAAAACAAATTACTCCTAATCTAATAGCCCTATCAAAATAAAAAAGCCCCCCCAAAATTAAAAAACCCTAGCCTACACTAAACTGCCAATGGCCCTTAAAAGGGCCTTTTGCTGGGCATTGCCCCAAAGAAATCAGCTCTTTTACCTGTAAAAAAATAATACAAACAACCCCCCAACAGTAAAACCCACCATCCACACAACCAAACCCCCCAAATAAAATTCTATCTAAACTAATTAAACCTAAGCTCCCCATTGCCCTGAAAAGGGTATTTGGATAGGCATTGCCCTTAAAAGAGCATTTAGCTCTTTTACATTGCCCAAAACCCTAAGCTAAAAATAAAACCCACCCAATAAAACATAAAAAACATAACACTAATTCTTGACGATCCACTTACAGTTTTTGAAGACCAGGCATCCATCCTCATCCAGGCGGCAGAAGTCCTCATCGAAACCAGCAGAAGTCTTCATCCAAGTGGGCAGAAGTCTTCATCCAGACAGCATCTTCTACCTTCCGGAGCGGAGCGGGTCCATCTTCAAGACATCCAGCGCGGAGCATCCAATTCTTCCAATGGCTGTTGAAGAATGAAGTTTCCCTTTAAATGATGTCATCCAAGATGGCGTCCCTTACATTCCGATTGGCTGATAGAATCAGCCAATAGGAATTAAGGGGGGGGAAATCCTATTGGCTATTGCAATCAGCCAATAGGATTGAGCTTTCATCCTAATGGCTGATCCAATCAGCCAATAGGATTGAGCTCGCATTCTATTGGCTATTTCAATCAGCCAATAGAATGCAAGCTCAATCCTATTGGCTGATTGCAACAGCCAATATAATTTTTTCCCCGCTTGGATTAAGACTTCTGCCGCCTGGATGAGGATGGATATCCGTTCTTCAAAAACTGTAAGTGGATCGTCAGGGTTAGTATTAGGTTTTTTTAAGGGTTTATTGGGTGGGTTTTATTTTTAACTTAGGGTTTTGGGCAGTAAAAGAGCTATATGACCTTTTAAGAGCAATGCTCATCCAAATGCCCTTTTCAGGGCAATGGGGAGCTTAGGTTTATTTAGATAGGATTTTATTTACAGGTAAAAGAGCTGATTTTTTTGGGGCAATGCCTCGCAAAAGGACCCTTTAAGGGCCATTGGCAGTTTAGTGTAGGTTAGGTTTTTTTTTATTTTGGGGGGGGGCTTTTTATTTTGATAGGCCTATTAGATTAGGAGTAATTTGTTTTTATTTTTGATAATTTATTTTTTTATTTTGTGTAATTTAGTGTTTTTTTTTGTAATTTAGATAAATGTATTTTGTTAATTTAATTTATTTAATTTTATTGTAATGTTAGGTGTTAGTGTAACTCATGTTTTATTTTACAGGTAAATTTGTATTTATTTTAACTATGTAGCTAGTAAATAGTTAATAACTATTTACTAACTAGTCTACCTAGTTAAAATAAATACAAACTTAGCTGTGAAATAAAAATATAACCTAAGATAGCTACAATATAACTATTAGTTATATTGTAGCTAGCTTAGGGTTTATTTTACAGGTAAGTATTTAGTTTTAAATAGGAATTATTTAGTTATTAATAGTAAGTTTTATTTAGAATTATTTCAATTATATTAAAGTTAGAGGGTGTTAGGGATACGTTAGGGTTAGACTTAGGGTTACGTTAGGGGTTAATATATTTATTTAGTGTTAGTGATGTGGGAGGCCAGAGGTTTAGGGGTTAATAACTTTAGTATAGTGGCGGCGGCGACGACGTTAGGGGGCGGCAGATTAGGGTTAATAAATTTATGTAGGTGGCGGCGATGTTGGGGGCGGCAGATTAGGGGTTAATAAGTATAATGTAGGTGGGTGCGATGTTAGGGGCGGCAGATTAGGGTTTTTTAGACTCAGGGTTTATGTTAGGGTATTAGGTTTAAACTAGTGATGCACCGAAATGGAAATTCTAGACCGAAACTGAAAATCCAGGATGCACTTGACCGAAAACCAAAACTGATACCAAAAATTTATTTTTTTAAATTATTTTCAAATAATTTTTTGTTTTGTTTTTGTTTTTTGCATAATTAGAGCCAATAAAAAAAGCCCACACTTTTATTGAAAGTAACATACTAAAATTGGACAAAAATATCTTAAAACAATAATACGCTACACAATAATTTTACCAAGAAAAAAAAACAGGCAAAAAATAATGCCATTTTCGGCCAAAATGTTTCTGCGACCAAAATTTTGGTGCATCCCTACTTAAAACACTTATAAATATCGATATACTGTATTATTCTTCATTTAGTTCTGTGTAACAGAATCATATTTAACAGGTTTTTTTTTTTTACCAATTATCCAAATAAAGTATAGTCCTAGAAAACTCATTATATGCAGAACAGTAAGTCAAGAAATAAACTTAAACAGCAGCTCTAGGCTAGCATCAAATTTGAAACATGCTACACAATAATTTTACCGATAATAACAGGCAAAAAGCCCGAAAACCGAAACAGCCAAAAATGCAATTTTCGGCCAAAACTTTCTGCGGCCGAAATTGCGGTGCATCCCTAGTTTAAACATACATTTTTTTTCCTCAATGGGGCTGCGTTACGGAGCTTTACACTTCGCGATTGCAGGTGTTAGGCTTTTTTTTTATCCGGGTCTCCCTATTGATGTCTATAGGGAAATCGTGCACGAGCACGTCAAAACACCGCTTGTATTTGGGTGAGGTATGGAGCTCAACCCAACCATATCGCCCCCACAAGCTGTTTTTTTGCAAACCTGTAATAGCAGCGCTATGAAAGGTGAGCGGTGAAAATAACTTGCAAGTTATTAGCGAGCCAGCCATAACGCAAAACTCGTAATCTGGCTGTGTGTTTGTTATGCAAAACTGGGGAATGGGTAATAAAGGGATTATCTATCTTTTTAAACAACAACATTTCTGGTGTTGACTGTCCCTTTAAGAAACTTTCTAATTTACTCCTATTATCAAATTTTCTTCATTCTCTTGGTATCTTTATTTGAAATGCAAGAATGTAAGTTTAGATGCCGGGCCATTTTTGGTGAACAACCTGGGTTGTCCTTGCTGATTGGTGGATAAATTCATCCACCAATAAAAAAGTGCTGTCCAAAGTACTGAACCAAAAAATTAGGAGTAACTTAGAAAGTTTCTTAAAATTGCATGCTCTATCTGAATCACGAAAGAAAAAATTTGGGTTCAGTGTCCCTTTAACCTGTGTTATTAAAATTTAGAATTTGTTTATTATTTCTAACACACTGTTTCAATTCAGCTTATAGGAGATCTTCAAGAAACAAGAGTGTTGAACAGTACTCTAAACAGGAACACATATATATATTCAATATATTATAACAAATAACACAATACTGAATTACCATGTCTTATTTTGTATACAGGGAGTGCAGAATTATTAGGCAAATGAGTATTTTGACCACATCATCCTCTTTATGCATGTTGTCTTACTCCAAGCTGTATAGGCTCGAAAGCCTACTACCAATTAAGCATATTAGGTGATGTGCATCTCTGTAATGAGAAGGGGTGTGGTCTAATGACATCAACACCCTATATCAGGTGTGCATAATTATTAGACAACTTCCTTTCCTTTGGCAAAATGGGTCAAAAGAAGGACTTGACAGGCTCAGAAAAGTCATAAATAGTGAGATATCTTGCAGAGGGATGCAGCACTCTTAAAATTGCAAAGCTTCTGAAGTGTGATCATCGAACAATCAAGCGTTTCATTCAAAATAGTCAACAGGGTCGCAAGAAGCGTGTGGAAAAACCAAGGCGCAAAATAACTGCCCATGAACTGAGAAAAGTCAAGCGTGCAGCTGCCAAGATGCCACTTGCCACCAGTTTGGCCATATTTCAGAGCTGCAACATCACTGGAGTGCCCAAAAGCACAAGGTGTGCAATACTCAGAGACATGGCCAAGGTAAGAAAGGCTGAAAGACGACCACCACTGAACAAGACACACAAGCTGAAACGTCAAGACTGGGCCAAGAAATATCTCAAGACTGATTTTTCTAAGGTTTTATGGACTGATGAAATGAGAGTGAGTCTTGATGGGCCAGATGGATGGGCCCGTGGCTGGATTGGTAAAGGGCAGAGAGCTCCAGTCCGACTCAGACGCCAGCAAGGTGGAGGTGGAGTACTGTTTTGGGCTGGTATCATCAAAGATGAGCTTGTGGGGCCTTTTCGGGTTGAGGATGGAGTCAAGCTCAACTCCCAGTCCTACTGCCAGTTTCTGGAAGACACCTTCTTCAAGCAGTGGTACAGGAAGAAGTCTGCATCCTTCAAGAAAAACATGATTTTCATGCAGGACAATGCTCCATCACACGCGTCCAAGTACTCCACAGCGTGGCTGGCAAGAAAGGGTATAAAAGAAGAAAATCTAATGACATGGCCTCCTTGTTCACCTGATCTGAACCCCATTGAGAACCTGTGGTCCATCATCAAATGTGAGATTTACAAGGAGGGAAAACAGTACACCTCTCTGAACAGTGTCTGGGAGGCTGTGGTTGCTGCTGCACGCAATGTTGATGGTGAACAGATCAAAACACTGACAGAATCCATGGATGGCAGGCTTTTGAGTGTCCTTGCAAAGAAAGGTGGCTATATTGGTCACTGATTTGTTTTTGTTTTGTTTTTGAATGTCAGAAATGTATATTTGTGAATGTTGAGATGTTATATTGGTTTCACTGGTAAAAATAAATAATTGAAATGGGTATATATTTGTTTTTTGTTAAGTTGCCTAATAATTATGCACAGTAATAGTCACCTGCACACACAGATATCCCCCTAAAATAGCTATAACTAAAAACAAACTAAAAACTACTTCCAAAACTATTCAGCTTTGATATTAATGAGTTTTTTGGGTTCATTGAGAACATGGTTGTTGTTCAATAATAAAATTAATCCTCAAAAATACAATTTGCCTAATAATTCTGCACTCCCTGTATAATGTAAGAGTTTTTATAGAGTCTGACTCTTACTAATACAAAGTCGAACGTTTGGCAATACTGTGGCCAAAAAGAAAATAAATACATCTTGCTTAGTTTTTTTTTCTCGGACCACAACAGCAAAAATGTAAAGTAGCTATGACGACAAGGAAGTTGGTTTCTTATTCAAGCTGTTTCTTATTCGTGAAATTCTGTTTCTTATTCATGGAAGTTGGTTTCTTATTCATTTTTTTTTGTCAGACTGCGTTAAATTGACTTTAAAATAAAAATATAGGTTTTATTTATATAATATAATGATTCATATAATGTAGTTACACAGAGGTGGAAACCCTTTATACATCAATTGGATATACAAAATGGAAAAAAGGGCATACGTTGGCACCAATACAAATATTACTTTTTGAATAAGTAACTGATATTTTCAAAGGGTTAATGACCATTGGGCCACTGATTTCACTATGAATATATACAGGGTATATCCCCCTCCATGACATGCAATTGTATTTAGCCTGGCCCAATGGTGTTTTGGGCACAGAAATTGATGGCAACCCTGGCATAGGTGCTGTGCTTCTCATTTTTTAATAAGTAACTGATATTTTCAAAGGGTTGATAACCATTGGGCCACTGATTTCACTATGAATATATACAGGGTAGATCCCCCTCCATGACATGCAATTGTTTTTAGCCTGTTCAAAAGGTGTTTTGGGCACAAAAATTGATGCCAACACTGTAATTGGTGCTGTAATTACCATTTTTGAATAAGTAACAGATATTTTCCAAAGGGTTAATAACCATTGGGCCACTGATTTCACTATGAATATATACAGGGTAGATCCCCCTCCATGCCATGCAATTGTATTTAGCCTGGCCCAAAGGTGTTTTTGGCACAGAAATTGATACAAACCCTGGCATAGGTGACATAATTCTCATTTTTGAATAAGTAACAGATATTTCTTCTGTTAAGTGTGATCAGTCCACGGGTCATCATTACTTCTGGGATATTACTCCTCCCCAACAGGAAGTGCAAGAGGATTCACCCAGCAGAGCTGCATATAGCTCCTCCCCTCTACGTCACTCCCAGTCATTCTCTTGCACCCAACGACTAGATAGGATGTGTGAGAGGACTATGGTGATTATACTTAGTTTATATCTTCAATCAAAAGTTTGTTATTTTAAAATAGCACCGGAGTGTGTTATTATCTCTCTGGCAGAGTTTGAAGAAGAATCTACCAGAGTTTTTGTTATGATTTTAGCCGGAGTAGTTAAGATCATATTGCTGTTTCTCGGCCATCTGAGGAGAGGTAAACTTCAGATCAGGGGACAGCGGGCAGATTAATCTGCATAGAGGTATGTAGCAGTTTTTATTTTCTGACAATGGAATTGATGAGAAAATCCTGCCATACCGATATAATGTCATGTATGTATACTTTACACTTCAGTATTCTGGGGAATGGTACTTCACTAGAATTACACTGTATGAAATACATAAAGCTGTTTAATAACTAGAGATTATGTTTAACGTTTTTGCTGGAATGTAAAATCGTTTTCATTTGCTGAGGTACTGAGTGAATAAATGTTTGGGCACTATTTTTCCACTTGGCAGTTGCTTAATCTGTTTTCTGACAGTTTCTGTTCTCCCTCACTGCTGTGTGTGAGGGGGAGGGGCCGTTTTTTGGCGCTTTTACTAAGCATCAAATATTTCAGTCAGCAACTCATTGTATTCCCTGCATGATCCGGTTCATCTCTACAGAGCTCAGGGGTCTTCAAAACTTATTTTGAGGGAGGTAATTTCTCTCAGCAGAGCTGTGAGAATTATAGTTTGACTGAGATAAAAAACGTTTATTCTGTAATTTGTTTCCTGCTTTCAGAATTTGTTATCTTTGCTAATGGGATTAAACCTTTGCTAAAGTTGTGTTGTTTACAAGGATTGAGGCTATAACTGTTTCAATTTATTAATTTTCAACTGTCATAAATCTTCTGTGCTTCTTAAAGGCACAGTACGTTTTAATATTATTCTAATTGAATTGTATTTCCAAGTTGCAAGTTTATTTGCTAGTGTGTTAAACATGTCTGATTCAGAGGATGATACCTGTGTCATTTGTTGCAATGCCAAAGTGGAGCCCAATAGAAATTTATGTACTAACTGTATTGATGCTACTTTAAATAAAAGTCAATCTGTACAAATTGAACAAATTTCACCAAACAACGAGGGGAGAGTTATGCCGACTAACTCGCCTCACGTGTCAGTACCTACATCTCCCGCTCAGAGGGAGGTGCGTGATATTGTAGCGCCGAGTACATCTGGGCGGCCATTACAAATCACATTACAGGATATGGCTACTGTTATGACTGAGGTTTTGGCTAAATTACCAGAACTAAGAGGTAAGCGTGATCACTCTGGGGTGAGAACAGAGTGCGCTGATAATATTAGGGCCATGTCAGACACTGCGTCACAGGTGGCAGAACATGAGGACGGAGAACTTCATTCTGTGGGTGACGGTTCTGATCCAAACAGACTGGATTCAGATATTTCAAATTTTAAATTTAAACTGGAAAACCTCCGTGTATTACTAGGGGAGGTGTTAGCGGCTCTGAATGATTGTAACACAGTTGCAATACCAGAGAAAATGTGTAGGTTGGATAAATATTTTGCGGTACCGACGAGTACTGAGGTTTTTCCTATACCTAAGAGACTTACTGAAATTGTTACTAAGGAGTGGGATAGACCCGGTGTGCCGTTCTCACCCCCTCCGATATTTAGAAAAATGTTTCCAATAGACGCCACCACAAGGGACTTATGGCAAACGGTCCCTAAGGTGGAGGGAGCAGTTTCTACCTTAGCTAAGCGTACCACTATCCCGGTGGAGGATAGCTGTGCTTTTTCAGATCCAATGGATAAAAAGTTAGAGGGTTACCTTAAGAAAATGTTTGTTCAACAAGGTTTTATATTGCAACCCCTTGCATGCATTGCGCCGATCACGGCTGCAGCGGCATTCTGGATTGAGTCTCTGGAAGAGAACATTGGTTCAGCTACTCTGGACGACCTTACGGACAGGCTTAGAGTCCTTAAACTAGCTAATTCTTTCATTTCGGAGGCCGTAGTACATCTTACTAAACTTACGGCGAAAAATTCAGGATTCGCCATTCAGGCACGCAGGGCGCTGTGGCTAAAATCCTGGTCAGCTGATGTTACTTCTAAGTCTAAATTGCTTAATATACCTTTCAAAGGGCAGACCTTATTCGGGCCCGGGTTGAAAGAGATTATCGCTGACATTACAGGAGGTAAAGGCCATGCCCTGCCTCAGGACAAAGCCAAAGCCAAGACTAGACAGTCTAATTTTCGTTCCTTTCGTAATTTCAAAGCAGGAGCAGCATCAACTTCCTCTGCACCAAAACAGGAAGGAGCTGTTGCTCGCTACAGACAAGGCTGGAAACCTAACCAGTCCTGGAACAAGGGCAAGCAGACTAGGAAACCTGCTGCTGCCCCTAAAACAGCATGAATTGAGGGCCCCCGATCCGGGATCGGATCTAGTGGGGGGCAGACTTTCTCTCTTCGCCCAGGCTTGGGCAAGAGATGTTCAGGATCCCTGGGCGCTAGAGATAATATCTCAGGGATACCTACTGGACTTCAAATACTCTCCTCCAAGAGAGAGATTTCATCTGTCAAGATTGTCAACAATCCAGACAAAGAAAGAGGCGTTTCTACGCTGCGTACAAGAGCTCTTGTTAATGGGAGTAATCCATCCAGTTCCACGATCGGAACAGGGACAGGGGTTTTACTCAAATCTGTTTGTGGTTCCCAAAAAAGAGGGAACTTTCAGACCAATCCTGGACTTAAAGATCCTAAACAAATTCCTAAGAGTTCCATCGTTCAAGATGGAGACTATTCGGACAATTTTACCTATGATCCAAGAGGGTCAGTACATGACCACTGTAGATTTAAAAGATGCTTACCTTCACATACCGATTCACAAAGATCATTATCGGTACCTAAGGTTTGCCTTCCTAGACAGGCATTACCAGTTTGTGGCTCTTCCATTCGGATTGGCTACAGCTCCAAGAATCTTCACAAAGGTTCTGGGTGCTCTTCTGGCGGTACTAAGACCGCGGGGAATCTCGGTAGCTCCTTACCTAGACGACATTCTGATACAAGCTTCAAGCTTTCAAACTGCCAAGTCTCATACAGAGTTAGTGCTGGCATTTCTAAGGTCACATGGATGGAAGGTGAACGAAAAGAAAAGTTCACTCGTTCCACTCACAAGAGTTCCCTTCCTGGGGACTCTTATAGATTCTGTAGAAATGAAGATTTACCTGACAGAGGACAGGCTAACAAGACTTCAAAGTGCTTGCCGCACCCTTCATTCCATTCAACACCCGTCAGTGGCTCAATGCATGGAGGTAATCGGCTTAATGGTAGCGGCAATGGACATAGTACCCTTTGCACGCTTACACCTCAGACCACTGCAACTGTGCATGCTAAGTCAGTGGAATGGGGATTACTCAGACTTATCCCCTTCTCTGAATCTGGATCAAGAGACCAGAAATTCTCTTCTATGGTGGCTTTCTCGGCCACATCTGTCCAGGGGGATGCCATTCAGCAGACCAGACTGGACAATTGTAACAACAGACGCCAGCCTTCTAGGTTGGGGTGCCGTCTGGAATTCTCTGAAGGCTCAGGGACAATGGAGTCAGGAGGAGAGTCTCCTGCCATTAAACATTCTGGAATTGAGAGCAGTTCTCAATGCCCTCCTGGCTTGGCCCCAGTTGACAACTCGGGGGTTCATCAGGTTTCAGTCGGACAACATCACGACTGTAGCTTACATCAACCATCAGGGAGGGACAAGAAGCTCCCTAGCTATGATGGAAGTATCAAAGATAATTCGCTGGGCAGAGTCTCACTCTTGCCACCTGTCAGCAATCCACATCCCGGGAGTGGAGAACTGGGAGGCGGATTTCTTAAGTCGTCAGACTTTTCATCCGGGGGAGTGGGAACTTTATCCGGAGGTCTTTGCCCAAATACTTCGACGTTGGGGCAAACCAGAGATAGATCTCATGGCGTCTCGACAGAACGCCAAGCTTCCTCGTTACGGGTCCAGATCCAGGGATCCAGGAGCAGTCCTGATAGATGCTCTGACAGCACCTTGGGACTTCAGGATGGCTTACGTGTTTCCACCCTTCCCGTTGCTTCCTTGATTGATTGCCAGAATCAAACAAGAGAGAGCATCAGTGATTCTAATAGCACCTGCGTGGCCACGCAGGACTTGGTATGCAGACCTGGTGGACATGTCATCCTGTCCACCTTGGTCTCTACCTCTGAAACAGGACCTTCTGATACAGGGTCCCTTCAAACATCAAAATCTAACTTCTCTGAAGCTGACTGCTTGGAAATTGAACGCTTGATTTTATCAAGACGTGGGTTTTCTGAGTCAGTTATTGATACCTTAATACAGGCTAGGAAACCTGTTACCAGAAAGATTTACCATAAGATATGGCGTAAATACCTATATTGGTGTGAATCCAAAGGTTACTCTTGGAGTAAGGTTAGGATTCCTAGGATATTGTCTTTTCTACAAGAAGGTTTAGAAAAGGGTTTATCTGCTAGTTCATTAAAGGGACAGATCTCAGCTCTGTCCATTCTGTTACACAAACGTCTGTCAGAAGTTCCTGACGTCCAGGCTTTTTGTCAGGCTTTGGCCAGGATTAAGCCTGTGTTTAAAACTGTTGCTCCACCATGGAGTTTAAACCTTGTTCTTAATGTTTTACAGGGCGTTCCGTTTGAACCCCTTCATTCCATTGATATAAAGTTGTTATCTTGGAAAGTTCTATTTTTAATGGCTATTTCCTCGGCTCGAAGAGTCTCTGAATTATCAGCCTTACATTGTGATTCTCCTTATTTGATTTTTCATTCGGATAAGGTTGTCCTGCGTACTAAACCTGGGTTCTTACCTAAGGTAGTTACTAACAGGAATATCAATCAAGAGATTGTTGTTCCTTCTTTATGCCCAAATCCTTCTTCAAAGAAGGAACGTCTACTGCACAACCTGGATGTAGTCCGTGCTCTAAAATTTTACTTACAGGCAACTAAGGAATTTCGACAAACGTCTTCTCTGTTTGTCATTTACTCTGGGCAGAGGAGAGGTCAAAAAGCTTCCGCTACCTCTCTTTCTTTTTGGCTTCGTAGCATAATTCGTTTAGCTTATGAGACTGCTGGACAGCAGCCTCCTGAAAGAATTACAGCTCATTCTACTAGAGCTGTGGCTTCCACTTGGGCCTTCAAGAATGAGGCCTCTGTTGAACAGATTTGCAAGGCTGCAACTTGGTCTTCGCTTCATACTTTTTCCAAATTTTACAAATTTGACACTTTTGCTTCATCGGAGGCTATTTTTGGGAGAAAGGTTCTTCAGGCAGTGGTTCCTTCTGTATAAAGAGCCTGCCTATCCCTCCCGTCATCCGTGTACTTTTGCTTTGGTATTGGTATCCCAGAAGTAATGATGACCCGTGGACTGATCACACTTAACAGAAGAAAACATAATTTATGCTTACCTGATAAATTCCTTTCTTCTGTAGTGTGATCAGTCCACGGCCCGCCCTGTTTTTAAGGCAGGTAAATATTTTTTAATTTATACTCCAGTCACCACTTCACCCTTGGCTTTTCCTTTCTCGTTGGTCCTTGGTCGAATGACTGGGAGTGACGTAGAGGGGAGGAGCTATATGCAGCTCTGCTGGGTGAATCCTCTTGCACTTCCTGTTGGGGAGGAGTAATATCCCAGAAGTAATGATGACCCGTGGACTGATCACACTACAGAAGAAAGGAATTTATCAGGTAAGCATAAATTATGTTTTTCAAAGGGTTAATGACCATTGGGTCACTGATTTCACTATGAATATATACAGGGTAGATCCCCCTACATGCTAAAAGAAGATTTAATTACACTGATTGCAGAAAACTGCAACTAGGTAATTAGCCACTGCTGCGCTCTCTCTACAGATAGCTGAATGAGTGCAGCACCAGATAGTAAAGGGGTTGACTATAAAAATATTTATAAAAATATTTAATTACTTATAATATTCCCTATAGGTAAAAAAATCACACATTAATAACACATTAGTAATACAGCAAAATCACAACAATATAAAATCACAACAGTATAAAAATATAACAAATATTACAATAGATAAAAGAGGAAATGCATAGGCTCTTCAGCAAATATAGTCCATAAAATAAAAGTCTTTTGGTATGCCAGTTGATGTGTTAAAAAAGCAGAAAGGACGTCAAGCAAGCTCCTGATGGGTTAATAGCCAGCGTGAAAGCTAGGTAATAGGGCGAGAAGAAGGATATACACAATCCTTTAAACAATATGAAGATACAAAAAAACATAAGGTGCACACTTTTACTTACACCAGATGTTTAAGAACTGTCTCAGGGGGCTCCTCTCACGGCGAACCGCTAATAATTCCTCAGCATGTCCCAAAGGTTTTTTCAGACAGAGGTCCGATGTGTCTTTTGTTTTATCAACCAGCCTCCAGAGAAAACCAGCCCGCCAGACGGAGTTTCAAACCAGCAAGGCGCTCCTGTGCGCCAAACCATAAACTTCAGGCTACGGAAGCCCAAAACGTCCAAAGTACTAAGCAACGCGTTTCAGCTGATTCACAGCCTTTCTCAAGCTCAATACTGACGGTATCTCAAATCCAACTCTTATACGCTCCCTCTTAAAGGGATATTTTCTTTTGAAAGATCATGGATGTACAGAAAGAGGTTACTAACAACTTTAAACATCTTGGTATTCATACGGTACAATAGCAGTTAGAATAGCAATTAGAAAATTCATATACACTTTTAAATTAATATGTGAATAAATATATAAATAAATATATGAACGGGAACGGGTAATCTTAACTTCTGCAGGTGATTTGAACTTTATTTTATATACACAAGGGTTATTAATTTAATGCTAAATCATTTTTATAATTTCACTAGGTCATCACTATAAACTACCTATTTTAATATAATGTAAACATGATTGTACTTTAAAAGCGCTATTGTTAAAATTACCTAAAAGAACTACACACTTTGTAATAAGTCAATATATATATTTGATCCTATTGTGCCAATTGAGTAAATTGGAGGAATAATTGAATTTTAAATATAAATATAAATATAAACTATTAGGGTCTCTGTACTAAAATCTATATATATATTAAGACTGAGGTTTGGTTTGTAGAGAAAACTGGATGTTTTAATGATGGGCAAATATATGCAATCCTCAAAGGGTAGATTTCTTGTATGGAATACATAGGGTTATGTGTAAAGTATCCTGTGGTTGTCACTCCTAAATAGGGCGCATCAAATGTAACAAATAGTTCAAAATTTAAATTTAAGATATAAAAAGAAAAGAGTTTAATCCTATTGCTTTACATTTGGTCCTTCTAAACTAATTCTGGGAATAAAATATCATCAGATTTACAACATACAGAATTTGTAAAAACCAAAATTTGGATTCTAAAATTTTGTCTAAAATTAGAGTCAAAATCAAAATATAAAAATATAAAATTCAATTTCGTTTTTTTCTTCTATTTGTATTTTTATTTTTATTTTTTATTTTTTATTTTATTTTATTTCAGATAACAGTTCAGGTCCAATTCTAAATTTAGACCTTGGGGTGTGAGGGAACCCATCTGGAAAATCCACTTTCCTTCCCTTTTTAGGATTTCGTTATGCAGATCTCCTCCTCTCCAGTGTTTACAAACTTTATCAATACCTATATAATTAAAATGTTTGAGATTTGCATTATTGCATAATGCAAAATGCTTTGGTACTGGGAGGTCCTTATAGCGATCCTTACTATGTTGTTCTATTGACAGGATGTGCTCCCTTATCCTGTCACGTAGGGGTCTTTCTGACTCTCCTATATATTGGGCCCCACAGCTACATTCTATCATATAGATCACATTTCTATCTATACATCTAATCATTTGGGATATTTTAAACACTTCTCCTGTTGAATTGGACTTCACTTCCTTCTTTTTTAAACCGTATTGACAAGATTTACATTTATGACAAGGGAAAAAACCTTTAAGGTCCTTCCCCCAAAGGTCTTTTTTCCTTTTTTCTTGTGTTTTTTTCAAATCTGAAGGTGCCAGTCTCATTTTTAAATTTTGTGCCTTTTTATAGACTATTTGAGGTCTATTTGGAATCAAGGGGCCTAACTTATCATCTAATTTTAGAACATCCCAATGTTTTTTCAGAATTTTTTCTATTATATTTTTATTGCCACTATATGTTGTAATAAAAGGTATGAACATAGAAGTATCATTTGTGGTTACAGTATTTCTGATATTTTTATTTTTATTGTTTTTACTACCTGCTAAAATTTCTTCCCTGTCTTGATCTCGTACATTTTTTATGGTTTCCTCCAAGGCATCAATAGGATACCCTCTCTCTATAAATTTATTTTTTAAAATTGTTGATTGGGCATCATAATCTGTCAGAATATTACAATTTTTTCTCATTCGCAAGAACTGTCCTTTTGGGATATTCTTTTTCCACTGAGAGTGGTGACAGCTCTGTTGATGAATGTAGTTATTCGCATCTACATGTTTAAAGTGAGTTCTAGAGTTTAACTTGTTTTCCCTTATAAAAATTTCTAAATCTAAAAATTGTATATTGGTATGGCTTTTTTCCCAAGTGAACTTTAAATTTTTATCATTTGAATTCATGGATAAGATAAAATTGTCCAGACTTTTTTCATCTCCGTGCCAAATCATAAATATGTCGTCTATATACCTTCTATAGGTGACCAGGCTTGCCCCCATCTGGCTATCATCTAGGAATCTCTTTTCCCATAAGCCCATAAATAAATTAGCATAACTGGGGGCAAACCTGGTCCCCATAGCGGTCCCTTGTTCTTGGTTATAGAAAGTGTCCATAAAAGAAAAATAATTGTGCCTTAAAATAAAATTTATGCAATCCATAATAAAATTCTTTTGATCAATAGGTATCTCCTCGTCTAATTCTAAAAAATGCTTAATTGCCTCCAAACCATCTTGATGGGATATACAAGTGTAAAGTGAAGTAACATCACATGTTACAAGTAAATCACCCTCCTGCCAATCCATAACTTTAAGTAGATTCAATATATCTTTTGAGTCTTTTAGATAGGAAGGTAAATTTTTTACATATTGTTGCAAAAACAGGTCAATATACTCGGAGAGATTTGATGTAATTGAGTTAATCCCTGAGATAATTGGCCTCCCCGGTGGCTTTTCCAGAGATTTATGAATCTTGGGGAGGCTGTATAGAAGGGGTATTTTTGGGTGGTCTATTAATAAATAATTCTTTTCTTTCTCAGTTAAAATTTCTTTTTTAAAACCTAAATCTAAAAGTTCCTTCAGGGAATCCATATATTGCACTGTGGGATCAAAATTCAATTTCCTATATGTCTTTTCATCTTTTAAAATATTATGACACATCTCTATGTATTGGGTACTATTTAAGATCACAATTCCCCCCCCCTTTATCCGCCGGTTTTATTATTAAATCCTCATCTTTCTCAAGTTCCCGTATGACCTTCAATTGTTTATGACTTAAATTATTTTTCACTTTATCAATTTTTCTTTTATTTATATTTTCAATATCTTTTAATATTAATTTTTCAAAAGTCTCCACTTGTGAGCCTTTATCGTACTTTGGATAAAAGCGTGATTTTTCTCTTAAATTAGTGTGTTTGAAATTATCCTGAGCTACCTGATCCTGTTTAAGTTGAGGTTCATTTCTTAAATACCAACGTTTTATGGTTAATTTTCGAATAAATCTGTGAGCATCTATATATGTACCAAATTTATCCAACTTTGCCGTAGGGGCAAAAGTGAGACCCTTGCTGAGAACATCTTCTTGCATTTTGTCTAATACTTTCCCACTTAAGTTGAAAATTCCCTTATTACTGCTGTTATCTTTTTTCATGATTTTTTGTTTTTTTTGGCCATTCTCGATCCTCCTCTAGTTCCTCTCTTTCTGAAGGCCTTCTTTTTCTCCCTTCTCTTTGCGGTAACTGTTTTGGGTCTTTTTTTTGGCCTAAGTCTAAAAAATGAGAAGTGGAAGGGGAAGGTATCTGTGTATCTTTAATAGATGAATGTTTAGTTTTATCTTTAGCTTTTTGACCCTTCGGGGAATTAGTATTTGAATCAATCTCGTGATTCCGCAGTACTTCAAATCTATTAGAAGTTTGGTTATACCCTGGAGTCCTATTGAGATTTATAGCCGGAGACTGATTCCAATGGGGATTCTCTCTATTCCTAATATACCCATTGTTTCTATCCTCAAATTGCCTATATCTCCAATCTTCCCCTTTATTTCTTTCAGACCTCCTATTATCATATTGGTATTGGTTGTCATCATGTTGTCTATAGTAATTGGGCCTTCCCCTGTATTCTTGCCTTCTATAACCTCTATTGTTATATTGATTCCAATTACTGAAATGATCAGAGGAATTGCCTCCATTATAATTACCACTATTTTGGTGATGGCCCCTATTTCCATAATAGTAACCCATTCTATTCCTGTTATTTTGGAATTCTCTTTGCTCTAAGTCTTTTAAATGGTAGTTCTGACTGTTACTGCTGCCTTGTTGTGTTCTATTATGTCTATAGAAATCAGACTGTGTTTTTTGTGGATTATCAGATAATTTTGAGTGATTGTCTATTTGCCCATCACTGCCATCTTTCTTTTCTATTTTCTCATTGTACCTCCATCTATGGGATATATATTTATCTGCATCGGGTTTCTTTTCATGTGCTAAATAATCCTCACGGTCTCTTTCAAATTTTTTAATTTTTATTGCTAAAATCTCCTCTTTTGTTTTGTCCATAAGAGTCTTGATCTCCTTCTCTTTCACTTTATATTCTTCTAACTCCTTATATTCACTGATCTTTTCTTCTAAGGAACGTATTTCTGTTTCTAATTTTTTCAAAATGTCCCCTCTGTGTTCTTTAATGAGTTTCATTAATTTAAATGAAGCCAATTATCTCAGGGATTAACTCAATTACATCAAATCTCTCCGAGTATATTGACCTGTTTTTGCAACAATATGTAAAAAATTTACCTTCCTATCTAAAAGACTCAAAAGATATATTGAATCTACTTAAAGTTATGGATTGGCAGGAGGGTGATTTACTTGTAACATGTGATGTTACTTCACTTTACACTTGTATATCCCATCAAGATGGTTTGGAGGCAATTAAGCATTTTTTAGAATTAGACGAGGAGATACCTATTGATCAAAAGAATTTTATTATGGATTGCATAAATTTTATTTTAAGGCACAATTATTTTTCTTTTATGGACACTTTCTATAACCAAGAACAAGGGACCGCTATGGGGACCAGGTTTGCCCCCAGTTATGCTAATTTATTTATGGGCTTATGGGAAAAGAGATTCCTAGATGATAGCCAGATGGGGGCAAGCCTGGTCACCTATAGAAGGTATATAGACGACATATTTATGATTTGGCACGGAGATGAAAAAAGTCTGGACAATTTTATCTTATCCATGAATTCAAATGATAAAAATTTAAAGTTCACTTGGGAAAAAAGCCATACCAATATACAATTTTTAGATTTAGAAATTTTTATAAGGGAAAACAAGTTAAACTCTAGAACTCACTTTAAACATGTAGATGCGAATAACTACATTCATCAACAGAGCTGTCACCACTCTCAGTGGAAAAAGAATATCCCAAAAGGACAGTTCTTGCGAATGAGAAAAAATTGTAATATTCTGACAGATTATGATGCCCAATCAACAATTTTAAAAAATAAATTTATAGAGAGAGGGTATCCTATTGATGCCTTGGAGGAAACCATAAAAAATGTACGAGATCAAGACAGGGAAGAAATTTTAGCAGGTAGTAAAAACAATAAAAATAAAAATATCAGAAATACTGTAACCACAAATGATACTTCTATGTTCATACCTTTTATTACAACATATAGTGGCAATAAAAATATAATAGAAAAAATTCTGAAAAAACATTGGGATGTTCTAAAATTAGATGATAAGTTAGGCCCCTTGATTCCAAATAGACCTCAAATAGTCTATAAAAAGGCACAAAATTTAAAAATGAGACTGGCACCTTCAGATTTGAAAAAAACACAAGAAAAAAGGAAAAAAGACCTTTGGGGGAAGGACCTTAAAGGTTTTTTCCCTTGTCATAAATGTAAATCTTGTCAATACGGTTTAAAAAAGAAGGAAGTGAAGTCCAATTCAACAGGAGAAGTGTTTAAAATATCCCAAATGATTAGATGTATAGATAGAAATGTGATCTATATGATAGAATGTAGCTGTGGGGCCCAATATATAGGAGAGTCAGAAAGACCCCTACGTGACAGGATAAGGGAGCACATCCTGTCAATAGAACAACATAGTAAGGATCGCTATAAGGACCTCCCAGTACCAAAGCATTTTGCATTATGCAATAATGCAAATCTCAAACATTTTAATTATATAGGTATTGATAAAGTTTGTAAACACTGGAGAGGAGGAGATCTGCATAACGAAATCCTAAAAAGGGAAGGAAAGTGGATTTTCCAGATGGGTTCCCTCACACCCCAAGGTCTAAATTTAGAATTGGACCTGAACTGTTATCTGAAATAAAATAAAATAAAAAATAAAAATAAAAATACAAATAGAAGAAAAAAACGAAATTGAATTTTATATTTTTATATTTTGATTTTGACTCTAATTTTAGACAAAATTTTAGAATCCAAATTTTGGTTTTTACAAATTCTGTATGTTGTAAATCTGATGATATTTTATTCCCAGAATTAGTTTAGAAGGACCAAATGTAAAGCAATAGGATTAAACTCTTTTCTTTTTATATCTTAAATTTAAATTTTGAACTATTTGTTACATTTGATGCGCCCTATTTAGGAGTGACAACCACAGGATACTTTACACATAACCCTATGTATTCCATACAAGAAATCTACCCTTTGAGGATTGCATATATTTGCCCATCATTAAAACATCCAGTTTTCTCTACAAACCAAACCTCAGTCTTAATATATATATAGATTTTAGTACAGAGACCCTAATAGTTTATATTTATATTTATATTTAAAATTCAATTATTCCTCCAATTTACTCAATTGGCACAATAGGATCAAATATATATATTGACTTATTACAAAGTGTGTAGTTCTTTTAGGTAATTTTAACAATAGCGCTTTTAAAGTACAATCATGTTTACATTATATTAAAATAGGTATTATAGTGATGACCTAGTGAAATTATAAAAATGATTTAGCATTAAATTAATAACCCTTGTGTATATAAAATAAAGTTCAAATCACCTGCAGAAGTTAAGATTACCCGTTCCCGTTCATATATTTATTTATATATTTATTCACATATTAATTTAAAAGTGTATATGAATTTTCTAATTGCTATTCTAACTGCTATTGTACCGTATGAATACCAAGATGTTTAAAGTTGTTAGTAACCTCTTTCTGTACATCCATGATCTTTCAAAAGAAAATATCCCTTTAAGAGGGAGCGTATAAGAGTTGGATTTGAGATACCGTCAGTATTGAGCTTGAGAAAGGCTGTGAATCAGCCGAAACGCGTTGCTTAGTACTTTGGACGTTTTGGGCTTCCGTAGCCTGAAGTTTATGGTTTGGCGCACAGGAGCGCCTTGCTGGTTTGAAACTCCGTCTGGCGGGCTGGTTTTCTCTGGAGGCTGGTTGATAAAACAAAAGACACATCGGACCTCTGTCTGAAAAAACCTTTGGGACATGCTGAGGAATTATTAGCGGTTCGCCGTGAGAGGAGCCCCCTGAGACAGTTCTTAAACATCTGGTGTAAGTAAAAGTGTGCACCTTATGTTTTTTTGTATCTTCATATTGTTTAAAGGATTGTGTATATCCTTCTTCTCGCCCTATTACCTAGCTTTCACGCTGGCTATTAACCCATCAGGAGCTTGCTTGACGTCCTTTCTGCTTTTTTAACACATCAACTGGCATACCAAAAGACTTTTATTTTATGGACTATATTTGCTCAAGAGCCTATGCATTTCCTCTTTTATCTATTGTAATATTTGTTATATTTTTATACTGTTGTGATTTTATATTGTTGTGATTTTGCTGTATTACTAATGTGTTATTAATGTGTGATTTTTTTACCTATAGGGAATATTATAAGTAATTAAATATTTTTATAAATATTTTTATAGTCAACCCCTTTACTATCTGGTGCTGCACTCATTCAGCTATCTGTAGAGAGAGCGCAGCAGTGGCTAATTACCTAGTTGCAGTTTTCTGCAATCAGTGTAATTAAATCTTCTTTTAGCATTTGTTAATAAGGAAAAAGGGAATCCTTAATCTTTCACTGCAGCTTTGAGTAGTCTATTCCAGCGCTTAGGTAAACTCTTATCTTTAGATCCCCCTACATGACATGCAATTGTTTTTAGCCTGGCCCAATGGTGTTTTGGGCACAGAAATTGATGCCTACCCTGGCATAGGTGCTGTAATTCTCATTTTTTAATAAGTAACTGATATTTTCAAAGGGTTAATAACCATTGGGCCACTGATTTCACTATGAATATATACAGGGTAGATCTCCCTCCATGATATGCAATTGTTTTTAGCCTGGCCCAATGGTGTTTTGGGCACATAAATTGATGACAACACTGGCATTGGTGCTGTAATTCTCATTTTTGAATAAGTAACTAATATTTTCAAAGGGTTAATAACCATTGGGCCTGGGTTGGTATCAATTTCTGTGCCCAAAACACCATTGGGCCAGGCTAAAAACAATTGCATGTCATGGAGGGGGATATACCCTGTATATATTCATAGTGAAATCAGTGGCCCAATGGTTATTAACCCTTTGAAAATATATGTTACTTATTCTAAAATGATAATTACAGCACCAATGCCAGGGTTGTCATCAATTTCTGTGGCCAAAACACCATTGGGCCAGGCTAAAATCAATTGCATGTCATGGAGGGGGATCTACCCTGTATATATTCATATTAAAATCACTGGCCTAATTGTCATTAACCCTTTGAAAATATTAGTTACTTATTAAAAAATGAGAATTACAGCACCTATGCCAGGGTTGGCATCAATTTCGGTGCCCAAAACACCACTGGGCCAGGCTAAATACAATTGCATGTCATGGAGGGTGATCTACCCTGTATATATTCATAGTGAAATCAGTGGCCCAATTGTCATTAATTCTTTGAAAATATCAGTTACTTATACAAAAATGAGTATTAGAGGACCTATGCCAGGGTTGGCATCAATTTCTGTGCCAAAACACTATTGGGCCAGGCTAAAAACAATTGCATGTCATGGAGGGGAATCTACCCTGTATATATTCATAGTGACATCAGTGGCCCAATGTTTATTAACCCTTTGAAAATATCAGTTATTTATTAAAAAATGAGAAGTACAGCCCCTTTGCCAGGATTGGCATCAATTTCGGTGCCCAAAACACCATTGGGCCAGGCTAAAAACAATTGCATGTCATGGAGGGGGATCTACCCTGTATATATGTATAGTGGAATCAGTGGCCCAATTGTCATTAACCCTTTGAAAATATGTTACGTTTTCAAAAATGGTATTTACAGCACCAATGCCAGGATTAGCATCAATTTCTGTGCCCAAACACCATTGGGCCAGGCTAAAAACAATTGCATGTCATGGAGGGGTATATACCCTGTATATATTCATAGTGAAATCAGTGGCCCAATGGTTATTAACCCTTTGAAAATATCAGTTACTTATTCAAAAATGAGAATTAGAGCAATTAGAGGATCTATGCCATGGTTGGTATCAATTTCTGTGCCCAAAACACTATTGGGCCAGGCTAAAAACAATTGCATGTCATGGAGGGGTATCTACCCTGTATATATTCTTATTGAAATCAGTGGCCCAATGGTTATTAACCCTTTAAAAATATCTGTTACTTATTAAAAATGGGTAATTACAGCACCAATGCCAGTGTTGGCATCCTTTTCTGTGCCCAAAACACCATTGGGGCAGGCTAAAAACAATTGCATGTCATGGAGGGGAATCTACCCTGTATATATTTATAGTAAAATCAGTGGCCCAATGGTTATTAACCCTTTGAAAATATCAGTTACTTATTGTAATATGAGAATTAGAGCACCTATGCCATGGTTGGCATCAATTTCTGTGCCCAAAACGCCATTGGGCCAGGCTAAAAACAATTGCACGTCATGGAGGGGGATCTACCCTGTATATATATTAATAGTGAAATCAGTGCCCCAATGGTCATTAACCCTTTGAAAATATCAGTTATTTAAAATAGTAATATTTGTATTGGTGCCAACGTATGCCCTTTTTTTTAGTTTGTATATCCAAGTGTTGTATAAAGGGATTCAACCTCTGTGTAACTACATTATATGATAATTAATCATATTATTATTTAAATAAAACCTATATTTTTATTGTAAAGTCAATGTAAAGAAGTCTGAAATTTTTTTTGAATAAGAAACAGTTCGAATAAGAAACCAACTTCCTTGTCGTGGAATCCTGAAGCCTACGACAAGGACTACAATTCCCAGCATTCTCTGCAATAATACGTCATAATTATCGGCCTATCCGGTGCAGGGGGTGCGAGCAGCTTCCTGTTCCTGTGGCCCGCTGGCTTTTGTGTGTGTTATTTATATATGATGGGATTATAGCGCTGCTAGTTTAGTGTTTATACACCGGATATATGTCATCCACTCTTTGTTTTTATTAAGCGTTACAGTACCGTTCATGGTTTAATACGGACAACATATGAAGCAAAGAGGATAAACTAAAACATTATTACTAAGGTATCTTGCAGAGGAACGGCGTGCGTATATATACACACATTTGTATATGCTAAGTGTGTAGTGAGCTGTGCAATATATTGTATATTACAACTGTGGGAGAAGAGTGTACATGTGTATAAAGTGAGTATAGTATGGAAATGATCTAGGAGGAACTGTGCAGGTTTGTGTGGGTGAGATCTGGCATGTATCTGAGAGCTGAATAATGAAGCATGTACATACTATGTATGGGGATGGTTGGCTTGTACCATATGAGGCCAGCAGATGCAGGGTTTGTGCAGCCTTTTAAATGGGACTGTATGCTTACATGGGACATTTAATATTTTGCATAGCCCATAAAGACCTTGAACACTAACTAAATGCTTATGTAAGTACATACATTTTTATACATGTAGAAACATTAAAAGGATATGAAACCAATTTTTTTTTCTCTCATTCAAATAGAGTAAGCAATTTTAAACATCTTGATAGAACTTTGCATTTGTGTAGATGGGGCTCCTGCTGATGTGGTCCCTTGCTGCAATATTTTTCTTCCCCCAGTCTAGCTTTTGTCCCAGAGAGAGTATTTTGTAAGGTTGATGGGAGGAATGGTGGTGTTATATTTGATGTCGCTTCATGCCCCAATTACTGGGTTGAATTTGATGTCATTACCACATTGGTGGTAATTTTCTAGGTACCAGGTTGTATTTCATTGTCTCCATGGAAACTTTGACATTTAAAATGTAGGGAGGCTTGATATATGCAGACACAATGTTTTTAACAGCATTTTTTGCCAGCTGGGTGGTGGTAGTTTATTGCACTGCAATATTATACTATTTTATGTTACTTTTTATTTTCATTTAAGATATTAAAAACAAAAATCAGTTGCACAAATTAATAATAAATCAGCATATTAAATTATGAAGCAAACATTGAAAAAGATTAGTAGCGAATGTTAGCTTAAAGGGACACTGAACCCAAAAATTTTCTTTCATGATTCAGATAGAGCATGCAATTTTAAGCAACTTTCTAATTTACTTCTATTATCAATTTTAATTTGTTCTCTTGCTATCTTTATTTGAAAAAGAAGGCATCTCCACTAAGGAGCCAGCAAATGTTTGCTTCAGGACCATGGACAGCACTTGTTTATTGGTGTTGACCAATCAGCAAGGACAACCCAGGTTGTTCACCAAAAATGGGCCGGCATCTAAACTTACATTCTTGCTTTTCAAATAAACATACCAAGAGAATGAAGAAAATTTGATAATAGGAGTAAATTAGAAAGTTGCTTAAAAATGCATGCTCTATGTGAATCATGAAATAATTTTTTTGAGTACAATGTCCCTTTAATATTGGCTTAAATTTTAGCTGGGTGGTCAGTAAAATCAGCTAGTTGGTGTGCCCATTAAATAGGTTTCTTGGGAGAACACTGAATATAAGAATTCCTTTCATTTGAATTATAATTTTTAATACTACATTTATTCAGCTCAGTGTCTTTTGTGTTGTAGTTTTGAGCTATTGGTTTTCTAGGTTTCTGTAATCTGTATTTTTACAGCTCTCTTCAAACCATTCTCCTATTTTAACTCTTTAAAGTTACCAGAGGGTGAAGTTCTGCCTCTTCATAAAGGGGGCCATCATGTTGGAGTTTAGGTGTTCTGACAGAATTAGTGTATTAGGATTAGTGAGGTTGTCACTTTTTGACAACTTTACTATTGGTTAGTGTGCAAGATACAGAGCAGTAGCTTTTTATTTTTGCAGAGCTGCATTGCTTTATTTAATGATTTTTTATTTTTTTTTAAATAGTGTAGCTTTAAAAATTTGTAAAAATGCAAATAATGTAAAGCTTTCATATTGTATCATGCACACTAACCCCAAGCAAATGATGCAGCTGACAAAAACCTTCCAACATTGATGTTGTGTGACTGTGAACCGCTTCTGTGTTAGGGGTTGATAAGTTCCAGAATGGTGGTGCCCATTATCAAGTGACAGAACTTCAGCAGCTGTAGTGTTTGTTTAAAGGGATACCAAGCCCACATTTTTTCTTTCATGATTCGGATCTGGCCCATGCTTAGGAGCTGGCCCATTTTTGGTTCAGCACGCGGATAGCACTTGCTGATTGGTGGTTAAATGTAGCCACCAATCAGCAAGTGCTATCAAGGGTGCTGAAACAAAAATGGGCCTACTTCTAAGCTTTACTTTCCCCTTTTTTTCAAATAAAGATATTAAGAGAATAAGGAAAAATTTACAATAGGAGTAAATTAGAGAGTTGCTTAAAATTGCATGCTCTATCTGAATCATCAAATAAAAAAAAATTGGGTTGTCAGTGAAAGATAACCTTGTTTTTTTGAAGATAAATGTTAAAGGAAACAGAAAATGTCTCTAAGCCTCAAATGCTTAAAATTCTCATAGTTTTACCTTTATGCTGAATCTATGGTTACCAGAGACTTAGGGTTAGATTTTTCAAATGACGGACTGACATGATTCGCTGTAACGAATCATGTCTGCTCAGCATCGCTAAATGCAGACAGCACACGCTGTCAGCATTTATCATTGCACAAGCATTTCTAGTGAAATGCTTGTGCAATGCTGCCCCCTGCACATTCGCGGCCAATCGGCTGCTAGCAGGGGGTGTCAATCATTCTGATCGTATCTGATCTGCATGATTGGTGGCGGATGAGTTAAGGAACAGCGGTCTTAAAGGGACACTAAACCTAAATGTTTTCTTTCATGATTCAGAGAAGAGAGAGTACAATTTTAAACAACATTCCAATATTCCTTATATTTATTTTGCTTAATTCTTTAGATATCCTTTGTTGAAGAAATAGCAATGCACATGGGTGAGCCAATCACATGAGGCATCTATGTGTAGCCACCAATCAGCAGCTACTGAGCCTATCTAGATATGCTTTACAGCAAAGGATATCACAAGAATGATTCAAATTAGATAATAGCAGTAAATTAGAAAGTTGTTAAAACTGCATGCTTTTTCTAAATTGTGTTAAAAAAAAACTGCTTCTCAACCGCTGCTTCTGGAATGAGCAGCATATGTTGTTTAATAAATCGGCCCCCTGGTCTGCAGTGATCTACCATACAGCAAAAGGCAAGAAAGATTTCAAAATGTTGGTGCCTGAAGGCTCTTCATTTGCGTGCGTCTTTTACCTTGTAAGATTGGGGTTCTTACTGTACACAACCTCAAGGGAGTATTGCATACTTTCTCTATATCTATCATGTTATATATTAGAGTATTGTTATATAATCCTTATTTTTAATAACTATATTGCTATATTAGATGATTACTAATATATCACAAACATAAATATACATAGTATATAATAATGAACTAAAATCGAGTATCTATGGTTTAAATTCCATCTATCAAAATGATGTCCTTTTTTTTTTTTCTACAAAAGAAAACATTTTTAGTTCATTTATTCTATTATTAATAACAATTATGTTAATCTGTTTTCTAGGTTTACTATCGTTGTCTTATAAGAACCAAGTGGACTGTGTATCTATATTTCATTTTGATCATTTCTAAAAGTAAGCATCAAATTTAAATAAAAATGTATATTATTGCATCTGTTTACATTTCTTATAAAAAAAAAATTCATATCTGTGCCATTGATGAGCTTCACTTGTGGTCTAGTTGTATGTTTTTATGTATGCTGGTTATATTGCCTGATATTTATGCTTTTTATTTCTCATTATAAAGATGCCGCGTTGCTTTGTTAATGGTTGCCCAACCAAACAAACCAAGGGGAAAAAGACTGGTAATGCAACTATGCATTGTTTCCCGACTTCTGCAAAACGGATAAAGGCCTGGCTAGAGAGCACTGGACAACCAATTGATGATATGGATAATCTTGTGGAAAGAGTTATTAGAACCAAAAGAAACGCCATGTTTAGGATATGTTCTAAGCATTTTAAACCGGAAGATTACCAAAGTAGTGGCGTGCGAATTTGCCTAAAGAAGGATGCCATCCCAAGTCTATTCAATAATAAGGCAATACCTAATGTCGTACATGATATTTCAGAGGAGCAAACCAAACATTGTCAATTATTAATTAAAAAAAAAAGAGAGTGGTTATACAAGAGCAGGCATACCTCTACACACGGTCTTATACAAACAAAATCCACTGGAACATGGACAGGTCTCGTGTCAGTTTTGTTTCAGGAACTCTGTCATGAAATGCAGGATAGTAAGGCAGAAGATGACCTTTCTATTTCAAACAGTTCTGTGCAGCTGCCACAGTTAGCCACAAATTTAACAAGCACACCAAGATTGGTTGTTCCTGTTGCTGATCAAAACCAGATGGATAAAGACATGGATATGGTCAACTCAAATGTTGTATCTAGTCTTTGTTCCGTAGATAAGAGCTTTATGGAAGGTATTAATGTTGACTCAAAAGATACAGTTCCAGGTGTTGAAATGACATGCTCAACGGCAGACAACGTTTCGCATGAACCAGACCATGACACGGAAGACCTGTTAAGGGAACGTACATTTATAGGTTTTGAGATGGACAAGAAGAAAATAACCTTGGATATCTTGACTCATGCCCTGGAAATCATCTATTTGCTGACTGGAGAGGTGTGATGCTGAAGTACAAACATAACACTCCTAACAGGGACATAATGTTAAGGGCTAGATGTTTTCTGTCGAGAAAAAGCTTGATTGTAGAATATGTTAGAGTAGGGAGGCACTCATCAATATTACAGGGAAAAAGTGCAAAGTAAGATTAAAGGGACAATTATTACCTTGAGATTTTTATATAAAATGTTTATGCATAATGAAACAAAATTGCAATATATTTTCATTATTTTATAATAAATAATTATAAAAGTCAAAATTAAACTTAATGATTCAGATAGTGCATACAATTTTAAGCAACTTTCTAATTTACTTCTATTATCAAATTTTCTTAGTTCTCTTGCTATTTTTATTTGAAAAGTCAAGAATGTAAGCATAGTAGCCGGCCCATTTTTGGTTCAGCACCAGGGTAGCACTTTCTGATTGGTGTCTAAATGTAGCCACCAATCAGCAAGTGCTACCCAGGTGCTGGACTAAAATGGGCCATATCCTATGATTACAGTCAAATAAAGATAGCAATAGACCAAAGAAAAAAAATGATAATAGGAGTAAATTAGAAAGTTGCTTAAAATTGCATGCTTTATCTGAATCATTAAACTTTAAATTTGACTAAACTATAAATAAGCAGCATGAGCATTCAACAGGAGATAACACCAAAAAAAGGAGTTATATAAATGATCATTGGGGGGTGGTCTTTGATTGTAATTATGTCCACAAACAGATTTGTTATAATAGTCATTATTTTCAAGTTATATTGTACATTTTCTTAGTATTTACAACTGGGACCAGTTACTATTATCACCCCGAGTTTTCAGCCTCAGAAATGTTTCGGACGAAAATGGCATTTTTGGCTATTTCGTTTTTTTTTGCCTTTTTATTTTCGGTAAAATTATTGTGTAGCATATTTCAAATTTGATGCTAGCCTAGAGCTGCTGTTTGAGTTCATTTCTTGACTTACTGTTTCTCATATAATAATCGTTTTCTAGGACTATACTTTATTTGGATAATTGGTAAAAATAAATACTGTTTTAAATCTGATTCTGTTACACACAGAACTAAATACATAATAATACAGTATATTGATATTTGAGTAGGGATGCACCGAAATTTGGTTGCAGAAACATTTTGGCCGAAAATGGCATTATTATTTTTTTGCCTGTTTTTTTTTTTCTTGGTAAAATTACTGTGTAGCGTATTATTGTTATAAGACATTTTTATCCAATTTTAGTATGCAACTTTCAATAAAAGTGCGGTTATTTTATTTCTCTTGTAAGGTGTATCCAGTCCACGGATCATCCATTACTTGTGGGATATTCTCCTTCCCAACAGGAAGTTGAAAGAGGATCACCCACAGCAGTGCTGTCTATATAGCTCCTCCCCTAACTGCCACCTCCAGTCACTCTCTTGCAACTCTCGACAAGCATGGAAGCAGTAAGAGAGATGTGGTGAAATGTAGTTGTTTTTTCTTCAATTCAAAAGTTTGTTATTTTTAAATGGTACCGGAGTTGTACTATTTTGGTCCCCAGGCAGAAAATAGAAGAAGAATCTGCCTGTGGTCTCTAATGATCTTAGCAGGTTGTAACTAAGATCCATTGCTGTTCTCACACATAACTGAAGAGAGAGGTAACTTCAGCTGGGGAATGGCGTGCAGGTTATCCTATGAGGTATGTGCAGTTTAATTTTTTTCTAGAGGAATGTAAATGCTAGAAAATGCTGCTGATACCAGATTTATTTAAGGTAAGCCTGATTACAGTGATTTAATAGCGACTGGTATCATGCTTACTGTCAGAGGTAATACTCTTATTATTTTTCAATTCCTGTCATATAAAACGTTTGCTGAGAGTGCTTAAACGTTTTTATATATGTTTTGGTGATAAAACTTTATTGGGGCCTAGTTTTTTCCCACATGGCTGGCTTAAATTTGCCCAGAAACAGTGTTCTTAGGCCTCCCACTGTGTAGACATGAGTGGGAGGGGCCTAATTTAGCGCTTAATTGCGCAGTAACTTTTGCAGACTGAGACATCCAGCTTCCCTCAAGAGTCCCCTGAATGCTATAGGACCTCGCTAAAGGGCTTTTAGGCTTTCCAAAGTCGTTTGTATGGCAAGGTAGGGCCACAGCAGAGCTGTGGCAGTTTGTTGTGACTGTTAAAAAACGTCTATCATTTTTTTGATCCGTTTTTTGAACTAAGGGGTTAATCATCCATTTGCAAGTGGGTGCAATGCTCTGTTAGCTTATTATACACACTGTAAAAATTTTGTTTGATTTACTGCTTTTATTCACTGTTTTTCAAATTCTGACCTTTTTTATTTTTCTTAAAGGCACAGTACCGTTTTTATTTTTTGCTTGTTAACTTGCTTTAACGTGTTTTCCAAGCTTGCTGGTCTCATTGCTAGTCTGTTTAAACATGTCTGACATAGAGGAAACTCCTTGTTCATTATGTTTAGAAGCCATGGTGGAACCCCCTCTTAGAATGTGTACCAAATGTACTGATTTCACTTTAAGTAATAAAGACCATATTCTGTCTTTAAAAAATTTATCACCAGAGGAATCTGACGAGGGGGAAGTTATGCCGACTAACTCGCCTCATGTGTCAGAACCTTTAAATCCCGCTCAAGGGACTCGCGCTCAAGAGGCGCCAAGTACATCTAGCGCGCCCATGGCGTTTACTTTACAAGACATGGCGGCAGTCATGGATAATACACTGTCAGCGCTATTATCCAGACTACCTGGGTTACGAGGAAAGCGAGACAGCTCTGGAGTTAGAAGAAATACAGAGCATACTGACGCTTTACTTGCTATGTCTGATACCCCCTCACAATATGCAGAAGCTGAGGAAAGAGAGCTTCTTTCTGTGGGTGATTTTTCTGACTCAGGAAAGAGGATTCAACCTGATTCTGAAATATCAACATTTAAATTTAAGCTTGAACACCTCCGCGTGTTGCTCAGGGAGGTTTTAGCTGCTCTGAATGACTGTGATACAATTGCAGTGGCAGAAAAATTGTGTAGATTGGATAAATACTATGCAGTACCTGTTTACGCTAATGTTTTTCCAATACCTAAAAGGTTTACAGAAGTTATTACTAAGGAATGGGATAGACCAGGTGTGCCGTTCTCTCCCCCTCCTATTTTTAAGAAAATGTTTCCAATAGATGCCGCCACACGGGACTTATGGCAAACGGTCCCTAAGGTGGAGGGAGCAGTTTCTACACTAGCTAAGCGTACTACTATCCCTGTTGAGGACAGATGTGCTTTCTTAGATCCAATGGATAAAAAGTTAGAGGGTTACCTTAAGAAAATGTTTATTCAACAAGGTTTTATTCTACAGCCCCTTGCATGCATTGCCCCAGTCACTGCTGCTGCGGCCTTCTGGTTTGAGTCTCTGGAAGAGGCTTTACAGGTAGAGACCCCATTGGATGATATACTTGACAAGCTTAGAGCACTTAAGCTAGCCAATTCTTTTGTTTCTGATGCCATTGTTCATTTGACTAAACTAACGGCTAAGAATTCTGGTTTTGCTATTCAGGCGCGTAGGGCGCTATGGCTTAAATCATGGTCAGCTTACGTTACTTCAAAGTCTAAGCTGCTTAATATTCCCTTCAAGGGGCAGACCCTATTCGGGCCTGGTTTGAAGGAGATCATTTCTGATATCACTGGAGGAAAAGGTCATGCCCTTCCTCAGGATAGGTCCAAATCAAGGGCCAAACAGTCTAATTTTCGTACCTTTCGAAACTTCAAGGCGAGTGCGGCATCAACTTCCTCTAATACAAAACAAGAGGGAACTTTTGCCCAGTCCAAGTCGGTCTGGAGACCTAACCAGAATTGGAACAAAGGTAAGCAGGCCAAAAAGCCTGCTGCTGCCTCTAAGACAACATGAAAGATTGGCCCCCGATCCGGTAACGGATCTAGTAGGGGGCAGACTTTCGCTTTTCACCCAGGCTTGGGCAAGAGATGTCCAGGATCCCTGGGCATTGGAAATTGTATCCCAGAGATATCTTCTGGACTTCAGAGCTTCTCCTCCAAAAGGGAGATTTCACCTTTCACAATTATCTGCAAACCAGATAAAGAGAGAGGCATTTTTACACTGTGTTCAAGACCTCCTAATTATGGGAGTGATCCACCCAGTTCCAAAGGAGGAACAGGGACAAGGATTCTATTCAAATCTGTTTGTGGTTCCCAAAAAAGAGGGAACCTTCAGACCAATCTTAGATCTCAAGATCTTAAACAAATTTCTCAGGGTCCCATCATTCAAGATGGAGACTATTCGTACCATCCTACCTATGATCCAGGAGGGTCAATACATGACTAGAGTGGATTTAAAGGATGCTTATCTTCACATTCCGATACACAAAGATCATCATCGGTTTCTCAGGTTTGCCTTCCTAGACAGGCATTACCAGTTTGTAGCTCTTCCCTTTGGGTTAGCTACAGCCCCAAGAATCTTTATGAAGGTTCTGGGGTCACTTCTGGCGGTCCTAAGGCCACGGGGCATAGCAGTGGCCTCTTATTTAGACGACATTCTAATACAGGCGTCAAATTTCCAAATTGCCAAGTCTCATAAAGACATAGTTCTGGCATTTCTGAGGTCGCATGGGTGGAAAGTGAACGAAGAAAAGAGTTCTCTATCCCTTCTCACAAGAGTCTCCTTTCTGGGAACTCTAATAGATTCTGTAGAAATGAGGATTTACCTGACAGAGACCAGGTTATCAAAACTTCTAAATTCCTGCCGTGTTCTTTATTCCACTCCTCGCCCTTCGGTGGCTCAGTGTATGGAAGTAATCGGCTTATTGGTAGCGGCAATGGACATAGTGCCGTTTGCCCGTCTACATCTCAGACCGCTGCAACTCTGCATGCTCAGTCAGTGGAATGGGGATTACACAGATTTGTCCCCCCTACTAAATCTGGATCAAGAGACCAGGGATTCTCTTCTCTGGTGGCTATCTTGGGTCCATCTGTCCAAAGGTATGACCTTTCGCAGGCCAGATTGGACAATTGTAACGACAGATGCCAGCCTTCTAGGCTGGGGGGCAGTCTGGAACTCCCTGAAGGCTCAGGGATCGTGGACTCAGGAGGAGACACTCCTTCCGATAAATATTCTGGAACTAAGAGCGATATTCAATGCTCTTCAGGCTTGGCCTCAGCTAGCGACAATGAGGTTCATAAGATTTCAGTCGGACAACATCACGACTGTGGCATACATCAACCATCTAGGGGGAACAAGGAGTTCCTTAGCGATGTTGGAAGTCTCAAAGATAATTTGTTGGGCAGAGATTCACTCTTGCCACCTATCAGCTATCCATATCGCAGGTGTAGAGAACTGGGAGGCGGATTTTCTAAGTCGACAGACTTTTCATCCGGGGGAGTGGGAACTCCATCCGGAGGTATTTGCACAATTGGTTCAACGTTGGGGCGAACCAGAACTGGATCTCATGGCGTCTCGCCAAAACGCCAAACTTCCTTGTTACGGATCCAGGTCTAGGGACCCCAAGGCAACGCTGATAGATGCTCTAGCAGCGCCTTGGTCCTTCAATTTGGCTTATGTGTTTCCACCGTTTCCTCTGCTCCCTCGTCTGATTGCCAAAATCAAGCAGGAGAGAGCATCGGTGATCTTGATAGCGCCTGCGTGGCCACGCAGGACTTGGTATGCAGACCTAGTGGACATGTCATCCTTTCCACCATGGACTCTGCCTCTGAGACAGGACCTTCTACTTCAGGGTCCTTTCAACCATCCAAATCTAATTTCTCTGAGACTGACTGCCTGGAGATTGAACGCTTGATTTTATCAAAGCGTGGCTTCTCCGAGTCAGTCATTGATACCTTAATTCAGGCACGAAAGCCTGTCACCAGGAAAATCTATCATAAGATATGGCGTGAATATCTTTATTGGTGTGAATCAAGGGTTACTCATGGAGTAAAGTCAGGATTCCCAGGATATTACCTTTTCTCCAAGAAGGATTGGAAAAAGGATTATCAGCTAGTTCCTTAAAGGGACAGATTTCTGCTCTGTCCTTTTGCACAAGCGTCTGGCGGATGTTCCAGACGTTCAGGCATTTTGTCAGTCTTTAGTTAGAATCAAGCCTGTGTTTAAACCTGTTGCTCCACCATGGAGTTTAAATTTGGTTCTTAAAGTTCTTCAGGGGGTTCCGTTTGAACCTCTTCATTCCATAGATATCAAACTTTTATCTTGGAAAGTTCTATTTTTGGTAGCTATTTCCTCGGCTCGTAGAGTTTCTGAGTTATCTGCCTTACAATGCGATTCCCCTTATCTGATCTTCCATGCAGATAAGGTAGTTTTGCGTACCAAACCTGGGTTTTTACCTAAGGTGGTATCTAATAAGAATTTCAATCAGGAGATTGTTATTCCGTCATTGTGTCCTAATCCTTCTTCAAAGAAGGAACATCTATTACACAATCTTGACGTGGTTTGTGCTTTAAAGTATTATTTACAAGCTACTAAAGATTTTCGTCAAACATCTGCTTTGTTTGTTGTCTTCTCTGGACAGAGGAAAGGCCAAAAGGCTTCGGCAACTTCTCTTTCTTCTGTTATGTGTGATCAGTCCACGGGTCATCATTACTTCTGGGATATAACTCCTCCCCAACAGGAAATGCAAGAGGATTCACCCAGCAGAGCTGCATATAGCTCCTCCCCCCTACGTCAGTCCCAGTCATTCTCTTGCACCCAACGACTAGATAGGATGTGTGAGAGGACTATGGTGATTATACTTAGTTTTTATGACTTCAATCAAAAGTTTGTTATTTTACAATAGCACCGGAGCGTGTTATTACTTCTCTGGCAGAGTTTGAGGAAGAATTTGCCAGAGTTTTTTACTATGATTTTAACCGGAGTAGTTAAGATCATATTGCTGTTCTCGGCCATCTGAGGGAGGTAAAGGCTTCAGATCAGGGGACAGCGGGCAGATGAATCTGCATTGAGGTATGTAGCAGTTTTTATTTTCTGAATGGAATTGATGAGAAAATCCTGCCATACCGTTATAATGACATGTATGTATACACTTCAGTATTCTGGGGATGGTATTTCACCGGAACTACTCTGTTAAAAGTCACTAATCCTTTTAATAAGTATTTATCATGTTAAACGTTTTTGCTGGAATGTAGAATCGTTTTACATTGCTGAGGTACTGTGTGAATAAATATTTGGGCATTATTTTCCACTTGGCAGTTGTTTGCTTTTAATTGTGACAGTTTCGATTCTCTTCACTGCTGTGTGGGAGAGGGAGGGGCCGTTTTTGGCGCTCTTTGCTACGCATCAAAAAATTCCAGTCAGTTACTCTTATATTTCCTGCATGATCCGGTTCATCTCTGACAGATCTCAGGGGTCTTCAAACTTCTTTGGAGGGAGGTAGATTCTCTCAGCAGAGCTGTGAGAATTTTATATTGACTGTGAATAAAAACGTTGCTCTGTAATTTTTATGTAAAATTTAATTATTGTTATTTTACTAATGGGAACAAACCTTTGCTAAAAGTTGTGTTGTTTTAAAGTGTGATGCTATAACTGTTTTTCAGTTCATTATTTCAACTGTCATTTAATCGTTTAGTACCTCTTTGAGGCACAGTACGTTTTTGCTAAAAAAGATTATAACCAAGTTGCAAGTTTATTGCTAGTGTGTTAAACATGTCTGACTCAGAGGAAGATATCTGCGTCATTTGTTCCAATGCCAAGGTAGAGCCCAATAGAAATTTATGTACTAACTGTATTGATGCTACTTTAAATAAAAGTCAATCTGTACAATGTGAACAAATTTCACCAAACAGCGAGGGGAGAGTTATGCCGTCTAACTCGCCTCACGCGGCAGTACCTGCATCTCCCGCCCGGGAGGTGCGTGATATTATGGCGCCTAGTACATCTGGGCGGCCATTACAGATAACATTACAAGATATGGCTACTGTTATGACTGAAGTTTTGTCTAAATTACCAGAACTAAGAGGCAAGCGTGATCACTCTGGGGTGAGAACAGAGTGCGCTGACAATACTAGGGCCATGTCTGATACTGCGTCACAGCTCGCAGAGCATGAGGACGGAGAGCTTCATTCTGTGGGTGACGGTTCTGATCCAAACAGATTGGACTCAGATATTTCAAATTTTAAATTTAAATTGGAGAACCTCCGTGTATTACTAGGGGAGGTCTTAGCAGCTCTCAATGATTGTAACACCGTTGCAATACCAGAGAAACTGTGTAGATTGGATAAATACTTTGCGGTACCGGCGAGTACTGACGTTTTTCCTATACCTAAGAGACTAACTGAAATTGTTACTAAGGAGTGGGATAGACCCGGTGTGCCGTTCTCACCCCCTCCAATTTTTAGAAAGATGTTTCCAATAGACGCCACCACTCGGGACTTATGGCAAACGGTCCCTAAGGTGGAGGGAGCAGTTTCTACTTTAGCTAAGCGTACCACTATCCCGGTGGAGGATAGCTGTGCTTTTTCAGATCCAATGGATAAAAAATTAGAGGGTTACCTTAAGAAAATGTTTGTTCAACAAGGTTTTATATTGCAACCCCTTGCATGTATCGCGCCGATTACGGCTGCGGCAGCATTTTGGATTGAGTCGCTGGAAGAGAACCTTAGTTCATCTACGCTAGACGACATTACGGACAGGCTTAGAGTCCTTAAACTAGCTAATTCTTTCATTTCGGAGGCCGTAGTACATTTAACCAAACTTACGGCTAAGAACTCAGGATTCGCCATACAGGCACGTAGGGCGCTGTGGCTAAAATCCTGGTCAGCTGATGTTACTTCTAAGTCCAAATTACTTAATATTCCTTTCAAAGGGCAGTCTTTATTTGGGCCCGGTTTGAAAGAAATTATCGCTGACATTACAGGAGGTAAGGGCCACGCCCTACCTCAAGACAAAGCCAAAGCTAAGGCTAGACAGTCTAATTTTCGTCCCTTTCGGAATTTCAAAACAGGAGCAGCATCAACCTCCACTGCACCAAAACAGGAAGGAGCTGTTGCTCGTTACAGGCAAGGCTGGAAGCCTAACCAGTCCTGGAACAAGAGCAAGCAGGCCAGGAAACCTGCTGCTGCCCCAAAGACAGCATGAACCGAGAGCCCCCGATCCGGGACCGGATCTAGTGGGGGGCAGACTTTCTCTCTTCGCCCAGGCCTGGGCAAGAGATGTTCAGGATCCCTGGGCACTAGAGATCATATCTCAGGGATACCTTCTAGACTTCAAATTATCTCCCCCAAGAGGGAGATTTCATCTGTCAAGGTTGTCAACAAACCAGATAAAGAAAGAAGCGTTTCTACGCTGTGTACAAGATCTGTTATTAATGGGAGTGATCCATCCGGTTCCGCGGTCGGAACAAGGACAAGGGTTCTACTCAAACCTGTTTGTGGTTCCCAAAAAAGAGGGAACTTTCAGGCCAATCTTAGATTTAAAGATTCTAAACAAATTCCTAAGAGTTCCATCGTTCAAAATGGAAACTATTCGGACAATCTTACCCATGATCCAAGAGGGTCAGTACATGACCACAGTGGATTTAAAAGATGCTTACCTTCACATACCGATCCACAAAGATCATCACCGGTATCTAAGGTTTGCCTTCTTAGACAGGCACTACCAGTTTGTAGCTCTTCCATTCGGATTGGCTACGGCTCCAAGAATCTTCACAAAGGTTCTGGGTGCCCTTCTGGCGGTACTAAGACCGCGAGGGATTTCGGTAGCTCCGTACCTAGACGACATTCTAATACAAGCTTCAAGCTTTCAAACTGCCAAGTCTCATACAGAGTTAGTTCTGGCATTTCTAAGGTCGCATGGATGGAAAGTGAACGAAAAGAAGAGTTCTCTTTTTCCTCTCACAAGAGTTCCATTCTTGGGGACTCTTATAGATTCTGTAGAAATGAAGATTTACCTGACAGAAGACAGGTTAACAAAGCTTCAAAATGCATGCCGTGTCCTTCATTCCATTCAACACCCGTCAGTAGCTCAATGCATGGAGGTGATCGGCTTAATGGTAGCGGCAATGGACATAGTACCTTTTGCACGCCTACACCTCAGACCGCTGCAATTGTGCATGCTAAGTCAGTGGAATGGGGATTACTCAGATTTGTCCCCTACTCTGAATCTGAATCAAGAGACCAGAAATTCTCTTCTATGGTGGCTTTATCGGCCACACCTGTCCAGGGGAATGCCATTCAGCAGGCCAGACTGGACAATTGTAACAACAGACGCCAGCCTACTAGGTTGGGGCGCTGTCTGGAATTCTCTGAAGGCTCAGGGACTATGGAATCAGGAGGAGAGTCTCCTTCCAATAAACATTCTGGAATTGAGAGCAGTTCTCAATGCCCTTCTGGCTTGGCCCCAATTAACAACTCGGGGGTTCATCAGGTTTCAGTCGGACAACATCACGACTGTAGCTTACATCAACCATCAGGGAGGGACAAGAAGCTCCCTAGCAATGATGGAAGTATCAAGGATAATTCGCTGGGCAGAGTCTCACTCTTGCCACCTGTCAGCAATCCACATCCCGGGAGTGGAGAACTGGGAGGCGGATTTCTTGAGTCGCCAGACTTTTCATCCGGGGGAGTGGGAACTTCATCCGGAGGTCTTTGCCCAAATACTTCGACGTTGGGGCAAACCAGAGATAGATCTCATGGCGTCTCGCCAGAACGCCAAACTTCCTCGCTACGGGTCCAGATCCAGGGATCCGGGAGCGGTTCTGATAGATGCTTTGACAGCACCTTGGAACTTCGGGATGGCTTATGTGTTTCCACCCTTTCCGCTGCTTCCTCGATTGATTGCCAAAATCAAACAGGAGAGAGCATCAGTAATTCTAATAGCGCCTGCATGGCCACGCAGGACTTGGTATGCAGATCTAGTGGACATGTCATCCTGTCCGCCTTGGTCTCTACCTCTAAGACAGGACCTTCTGATACAGGGTCCATTCAAACATCAAAATCTAACTTCTCTGAAGCTGACTGCTTGGAAATTGAACGCTTGATTTTATCAAAACGTGGTTTTTCTGAGTCGGTTATTGATACCCTGATACAGGCTAGGAAGCCTGTTACCAGAAGGATTTACCATAAAATATGGCGGAAATACCTATACTGGTGCGAATCCAAAGGTTACTCCTGGAGTAAGGTTAGGATCGCTAGGATATTGTCTTTTCTACAAGAAGGTTTAGAAAAGGGTTTATCAGCTAGTTCATTAAAGGGACAGATTTCAGCTCTGTCCATCTTGTTACACAGGCGTCTGTCAGAAAATCCAGACGTCCAGGCTTTTTGTCAGGCTTTAGCTAGGATCAAGCCTGTGTTTAAAGCTGTTGCTCCGCCATGGAGTTTAAACTTAGTTCTTAACGTTTTACAGGGTGTTCCGTTTGAACCCCTTCATTCCATTGATATAAAATTGTTATCTTGGAAAGTTCTGTTTTTAATGGCTATTTCCTCGGCTCGAAGAGTCTCTGAGTTATCAGCCTTACATTGTGATTCCCCTTATCTGATTTTTCACTCAGACAAGGTAGTTCTGCGTACTAAACCTGGGTTCTTACCTAAGGTAGTCACTAACAGAAACATCAATCAAGAGATTGTTGTTCCATCCTTGTGTCCAAATCCTTCTTCAAAGAAGGAACGTCTTCTACACAATCTGGATGTAGTTCGTGCCCTCAAGTTCTACTTGCAGGCAACTAAAGATTTTCGCCAAACTTCTTCCCTGTTTGTCGTTTATTCTGGACAGAGGAGAGGTCAAAAAGCTTCTGCTACCTCTCTCTCTTTTTGGCTTCGTAGCATAATACGTTTAGCCTATGAGACTGCTGGACAGCAGCCTCCTGAAAGAATTACAGCTCATTCCACTAGAGCTGTGGCTTCCACTTGGGCCTTTAAGAATGAGGCCTCTGTTGAACAGATTTGCAAGGCTGCAACTTGGTCTTCGCTTCATACTTTTTCCAAATTTTACAAATTTGACACTTTTGCTTCTTCGGAGGCTATTTTTGGGAGAAAGGTTCTTCAGGCAGTGGTTCCTTCTGTATAATGAGCCTGCCTATCCCTCCCGTCATCCGTGTACTTTTGCTTTGGTATTGGTATCCCAGAAGTAATGATGACCCGTGGACTGATCACACATAACAGAAGAAAACATAATTTATGCTTACCTGATAAATTCCTTTCTTCTGTTGTGTGATTAGTCCACGGCCCGCCCTGTTTTAAGGCAGGTAAATATTTTTTAAATTATACTCCAGTCACCACTTCACCCTTGGTTACTCCTTTCTCGTTGATTCTTGGTCGAATGACTGGGACTGACGTAGGGGGGAGGAGCTATATGCAGCTCTGCTGGGTGAATCCTCTTGCATTTCCTGTTGGGGAGGAGTTATATCCCAGAAGTAATGATGACCCGTGGACTGATCACACAACAGAAGAAAGGAATTTATCAGGTAAGCATAAATTATGTTTTCGCTTTGCCTAAGAAGTATAATACGCTTAGCTTATAAGACTGCTGGCCAGCAGCCTCCTGAAAGGATTACAGCTCATTCTACTAGAGCTGTGGCTTCCACAAGGGCCTTTAAAAATGAGGCTTCTGTTGAACAGATTTGCAAGGCGGCGACTTGGTCTTCGCTACATACTTTTTCAAAATTCTATAAATTTGATACTTTTACTTCTTCGGAGGCTATTTTTGGGAGAAAGGTTTTACAGGCAGTGGTTCCTTCCATTTAAGTACCTGCCTTGTCCCTCCCTTCATCCGTGTACCTTAGCTTTGGTATTGGTATCCCATAAGTAATGGATGATCCGTGGACTGGATACGCCTTACAAGAGAAAACATAATTTATGCTTACCTGATAAATGTATTTCTCTTGTGGTGTATCCAGTCCACGGCCCGCCCTGTCATTTTAAGGCAGGTATTTTTTAACTCTAAACTACAGTCACCACTGCACCCTATAGTTTCTCCTTTCTCTTGCTTGTCTTTGGTCGAATGACTGGAGGTGGCAGTTAGGGGAGGAGCTATATAGACAGCTCTGCTGTGGGTGATCCTCTTGCAACTTCCTGTTGGGAAGGAGAATATCCCACAAGTAATGGATGATCCGTGGACTGGATAAGCATAAATTATGTTTTTATTGGCTTGCAGGTTTTCAATTCAGCTTTATTCATAAAATAGTCTAATTATGCAAAAAAAAAAAACTAAAATTTTTTTTTAAAATAACTTGGAAAAAAAAAGACATTTTCTGGCCAAGTGCATCCTGGATTTTCGGTTTCGGTCCAGAATTTCCATTTCAGTGCATCACTAGTTCTAGCAACTGTATAACACAGTTATAAAACTGATGCCATATATTTTTTTATACCCTATCTGAATCATGAAATGTTTAGGGTTTTATGTCTTTATTAATAATTGTTGCACAATCATTTTCAGGTAGTCCCTCAGGATAGCGCAATTATCTGGAGTCTTTTGGCAGACCAGCCCTGGTTAAAAATTTCACGACAATGTCTTACATTCTGTAAGAGCTTGCACCCCCCTTTACAATCTCCTCCTCCATAAATATAACTTTTTTTGAGGGAGTATTCAGACTGGGGAGTGATCTTTTTCTCTGGCTAGTAGAGGTAGCAAAGCACAGGATCTTAATGCCCTTGGGAAGGCACGCCCATGGTAAGGGTACAGTGTCTACATTCTGGTTGAAGGCTGGGAGCATATGTGGGTTGTTCCATCAGTACTTTGGGGTTACAGATTTTGGGAGCTTCTGTGATGCCTAAATACAGGGTAGCAATTGGCCAGCTTAGGAGGCTCCACCATGGTCTTTAATTCTGAAACAATAAAAAAACAAAACCTAAAATCCTAACCTTAGCATTAAAATACAGTATATAGATAATTACTAGGCAATGGTTAGGCAACTCAGATGGAATGAAAGTGTTGTATATCTAGCATAAATATATAATTTAAGCAAATAAGAATATACATGTATTTCAATGCATCATTCTTTTGTTGTAAACTTAGGGTTAAATAGGATGATGTATACTTTTTGGTGCTTCAGAAATCGTTTTATTTTATCGTAAAGTTAAAAATGTGTAGCTTATTACTGAAACCTCTAACTGTGCTTTATTTTGCATCACTGTAATATAGACAGGGCAGCACATTATCTACTCATTATTTAGTTTGGGCACCTTTTACCATTCATGTAGGTCTCCGTCCTGAAGGATTTGATGAACTCACTGATGATGATCAAGATAAACAGTGACAAAAAAAAGAATGATAGGATTTTGAGGCGTGCTCAGGAGATCATCCGTCTAATTACTACTACAGAGGTGAGAGCTGCATCATTGCTACTGCATATGTTTTACCTCAACTGCAAAAAATTTACATGGATAATTTCAATTTTATATAAAAGCCAAACCTAATCTGATAAAGAATGTAAATTTGTTTCCCGGTGCAGACTGTATTAAAGGGCCATGATACCCAAATGTAGAAACACTTGAAAGTGATGCAGCATTGCTGTAAAAAGCTGACTTGAAAATATCACCTGAACATCTCTATGTAAAAAAGAAAGATATTTTACCTCAAAAGTTCCTCAGTAGCCACATCCCATTGTAAAGCAGCAAATCAGTATGTCTGTCCCAGTACAGCAAAGGGAGTGAGCCTTGTGCACACTCATGTTATTTCCCTATTCAGTTTAAGGAAGTTTACTATGAAATATCATGAGTTAAGTCAAATCTCATGAGATCACAGTAAAATAGTTCATGACCTCAGCACTGTTGATGCTGATTGGCTGCAGTTCATTTTTTCATTTATTTTTTTTTACCTGCAGCTGAGTATATCTTTTTACACAGAACTTACTCTGCTGAGCTAAGGAAATTGTGAGGTAAAATATCTTCCTTTTTTACATAGATGCTCAGGTGATATTTTCCTGTCAGCTTTTTACAGTTATACTGCATCAGTTTCAAGTGATTTAGCATATGAGTATTATGTCCCTTTAAGTGTTCAATATCACTGGGGATAGTTCTGATGTACTATGTTGGATTTATATTCCAAATTGCTTATTGTTTATAAAAGCCCTTTTATAGCATTATACAACTTGTGATATTGAAGCTTCTGTGATAATGAAAAGCTTCATACATTTCTGAAATTCCTTGTTGGACTAACCTTGTCTGTAAAATGTATGGTAAATCTAGGTTTAATGTAATAGCTATTTTAGACTTGATACATACAGGGAGTGCAGAATTATTAGGCAAGTTGTATTTTTGAGGATTAATTTTATTATTGAACAACCATGTTCTCAATGAACCCAAAAAAACTCATTAATATCAAAGCTGAATAGTTTTGGAAGTAGTTTTCAGTTTGTTTTTAGTTATAGCTATTTTAGGGGGATATCTGTGTGTGCAGGTGACTATTACTGTGCATAATTATTAGGCAACTTAACAAAAAACAAATATATACCCATTTCAATTATTTATTTTTACCAGTGAAACCAATATAACATCTCAACATTCACAAATATAAATTTCTGACATTCAAAAACAAATCAGTGACCAATATAGCCACCTTTCTTTGCAAGGACACTCAAAAGCCTGCCATCCATGGATTCTGTCAGTGTTTTGATCTGTTCACCATCAACATTGCGTGCAGCAGCAACCACAGCCTCCCAGACACTGTTCAGAGAGGTGTACTGTTTTCCCTCCTTGTAAATCTCACATTTGATGATGGACCACAGGTTTTCAATGGGGTTCAGATCAGGTGAACAAGGAGGCCATGTCATTAGATTTTCTTCTTTTATACCCTTTCTTGCCAGCCACGCTGTGGAGTACTTGGACGCGTGTGATGGAGCATTGTCCTGCATGAAAATCATGTTTTTCTTGAAGGATGCAGACTTCTTCCTGTACCACTGCTTGAAGAAGGTGTCTTCCAGAAACTGGCAGTAGGACTGGGAGTTGAGCTTGACTCCATCCTCAACCCGAAAAGGCCCCACAAGCTCATCTTTGATGATACCAGCCCAAAACAGTACTCCACCTCCACCTTGCTGGCGTCTGAGTCGGACTGGAGCTCTCTGCCCTTTACCAATCCAGCCACGGGCCCATCCATCTGGCCCATCAAGACTCACTCTCATTTCATCAGTCCATAAAACCTTAGCAAAATCAGTCTTGAGATATTTCTTGGCCCAGTCTTGACGTTTCAGCTTGTGTGTCTTGTTCAGTGGTGGTCGTCTTTCAGCCTTTCTTACCTTGGCCATGTCTCTGAGTATTGCACACCTTGTGCTTTTGGGCACTCCAGTGATGTTGCAGCTCTGAAATATGGCCAAACTGGTGGCAAGTGGCATCTTGGCAGCTGCACGCTTGACTTTTCTCAGTTCATGGGCAGTTATTTTGCACCTTGGTTTTTCCACACGCTTCTTGCGACCCTGTTGACTATTTTGAATGAAACGCTTGATTGTTCGATGATCACGCTTCAGAAGCTTTGCAATTTTAAGAGTGCTGCATCCCTCTGCAAGATATCTCACTATTTTTGACTTTTCTGAGCCTGTCAAGTCCTTCTTTTGACCCATTTTGCCAAAGGAAAGGAAGTTGCCTAATAATTATGCACACCTGATATAGGGTGTTGATGTCATTAGACCACACCCCTTCTCATTACAGAGATGCACATCACCTAATATGCTTAATTGGTAGTAGGCTTTCGAGCCTTTACAGCTTGGAGTAAGACAACATGCATAAAGAGGATGATGTGGTCAAAATACTCATTTGCCTAATAATTCTGCACTCCCTGTATATATCACGTTTTTTTACACTTCTATTAGAAGAACCAGGAATTAAAGGGATACTGAACCTACATTTTTTTCTTGAAATAGCAGTAATGTAAAGCTTATGAGCCGGCCCATTTTTGGTTCAGCACCCTGGATAGTGCTTGCTGATTGGTGGCTACATTTAGCCATCAATCAGCAAGCGCTATCCAAGTGCTGAACCAAAGATGGGCCGGCTCCTAAACTTACATTCTTCAAAAAAAGAGAACAAAGAAAAAATTATAGCGGGGGTACATTACAAAGTTGCTTAAAATTACATGCTCTATCTGAATCATGAAATAAAAATTTGAGTTCAGTGTCCCATTAAAGTAAGATTATGTGAAATTGTTTCTGCTTATTAGAGTAGCTGTTTTATGAGATTTGCTACAAAATAGGTTTAGCTGTTCATAACATTTCCATGTATTGTAGAGACCATGTTTTGACCTGTCTTCATCTACAGGAATACACCATTGTGAAGAGTTCTCTGGATGACAGCATGCAGCAACTTACTGGAGAGGTGAGCACTGCTGGGGAATACCATCTTCAGAGCATAGTAACTCCTGTTAAAGGGACATTAAACACTACATAAATAATTCCTTGAATGATGTATTCAGTGCAAATATCATCCTGACAATAACTTGTACATGTATTTAAAAAAAATGTATTAGCTGTTTCAATATTGAAAAAATAAGGGTAAAAATGAATTTCCATAAAAACCAGTGGGTGCCGCCATATTGTAACTTAGGTTACCTTTTCTGCTGAGGTCAATTATGAATGCTTATATAAATGGCTTACTAGAGTGTGCAACCAATGACTGTGTGGAATATAGCTGTGTCTGCACATTTTTATGTTTACCATGAATTAGAAAGCACACGATATTGAGAATCAAATGACAGGAAAGGAGAACTAAATAAATAATGAAAGTTTATTGCAAAGTTTTTTTACTACATGAAATTGAACAATTTATACTAATATCTTGAGGTGTTTAATGTCCCTTTTAAAAAAGGAATGTTAAACTGTCTGTTTCATTGTTGTCATACAAAAAAGCACTAAATACTTGGTTATACTTAATATAAATCATTGCAATATATATTAATCTTTTTAAAAAGATTTTTATTTTTTACACTGCATTTGTGCACTGTCCATTAGTTTCTGTCACAGCCCTACAAGGAGGAGGGGGGCTCTGCAGGAAGGTTTATCTTAGCCAGATGTCATAGAACTAGGCTGGTTTACAATAAAGTGATTAGACTAGATAACTGGGAGTCAGATTTGCTCCTGCTCAGAACTCACATAATACAACTTAGGTTTAAAAATGTCCTTACTCTTATCACACTGAGGGAAGGGCTACACTGAGAATTTCCAAGTGCTAACTTTACAAGAAAACAAGTAAAGTTGTTTGTTGTTTTGTTTGTTGTTTTTTTTTTTTTTTTTAACAAAATCTGATTCTTTGTATGTTTACTTTGCTTTAACATAATTGTTTTTACCAAAGGAGCACTGTTTTTAATATCCCTTTAATTTACAAAGTAAATCTGGACCTGTATATATTTTAGTACCCTCTCTGTGTCTGCATGTTTTTATTAACATTATCCTGGTTCTTTTTGTTCTGTCATGAAGAGTCTGACGGAATCGGTTAGCGCTGAATGGCCTGTGTGTGTTTCAGGTACCTGTAAGGTGCGGTGATGTTGCAGTGTATTTCTGTGTCGATGAGTGGGAGTACGTAGAGGGACACAAGGAACATTACAAAGATGTGATTGAGAATCACCAGACACTCAATATTCTGAAGATCCCTGACAATAAAAGCTCAGGTAATGTTTTTGTTGTAGAGGTAAAATAAAACAATTTATATTTCTTATAAAACAGAATAGTTCAAACACACATTTCTTACAGTACAAATCCATAAAATGGTTCATATAGACCAGAGATGTATTTTTTTTTTTTTTACATTGATACAATCATGTTTAAAGGGACACTAAACCCAAATTTTTTCTTTCACGATTCAGACAGAGCATGCAATTTTAAGCAACTTTCTAATTTATTCCTATTATCATTTTTTCTTCGTTCTCTTGCTATCTTTATTTAAAAAGCAGGAATGTGATGCATAGGAGCCGGCCCATTTTTGGTTGAGAACCTGGGTTATGCTTGCTCATTGGTGGGTAAATGTAAGCCTCCAATAAGCAAGCTTTATCCATGGTGCTGAACCTAAAATGGGCTGGCTGCTAAGATTTACATTCCTGCTTTTAAAATAAAGATAGCAAGAGAACGAATAAAAATTGATAATAGGAGTAAATTAGAAAGTTGCTTAAAATGTCATGCTCTATCGAAATCGTGAAAGAAAAAAATATGGGTTCAGTGTCCCTTTAATTCTGGGTTGAAATATCTAGAGGTCACTTGTAAAAATCCAAAAACATTATCTTTTATTGCAGAAAAAGGGAAGGATACACGGCTGATGGGAATCCATCCAAGTCACTGCACAGGTATGTGATTGGGTTTGACATTTTTTTCATGTAGGTAAAAATCATTTAAAAAAACAAAAATTATCACGTGATAAGAGAGATTATGATTTCAATAAAGTATACAGATGGCAGGTGCAGAGCGGAAGGGGTCAACATCATACTAAACTGTCTCAGAGAAGTGGTAAGATAGATTCCAGAATGGGTGTCACACCCAAAATGAATAAAAAGGTACATTTTGAAGAGACTGAGTATGATGTTGACACTTCAGACCATGAGTCCAATGAGGAATCCGAAATTGTGAGCAATTTGTCAGCATTAGATACACCACAGGTGGAGAGTAGCACACAGCCAAAAAACGAATGGCGTACAGGGAGCAAGTCAAAAAGAAAAAAACAAGAAGGGGGTGCAGAGGGAGGAGAAAAGCCAAACAAAATACAATATCGGACACGCTCTTATACAAGGAAATATGTATAAAAAATGTAGTAAATCTCTCTCAGTATGAGCTATCCAAAACAGAGGTGGAAGTTCTGTGTTTGGGTTTGGGATTTGTCCCTACTGCACATTTCAACTTGTTCGGCACCATCCATGATGATAATAAATTCGTTAGAAAAGTTACATTAAAGAAACATTTTGAAAGTTCCATGGATGGTGCTGAACCAGAAGAAATTGCACCTGTTATACCCGTATCTAAAATAGAGTCCAGTGCTCTTAGTTTTGATGAACAATGCCTTGTTCTTGAACTTACAACATTGTTGAATGATAATGTTAATCTAGAGTAACTACTACCCGGTACAAAGTCAAAGTGAGTCAATTGATATATTTCAGCGCACAGTGGAGCGTCAATTAAAAATACTCTCAGAAAAAAATACAGGAGGGAGAAAAAACTAAGGGGCATTATACACATAATTTAACATTTGAACAGAACAAAGCAATAAAACAACTAAAATCAAATTCAGACATTGTTATAAAAAACTCTGATACAGGCGGAAACGTTGTGATTATGGATAGGGAATACTATGTAGCAGAGGCCCATCGCCAACTAAGAGATGAGTCGGTGTACCTTAAATTAAGTTTCAATCCAACAAAAAATTTCAAACAAAACTGAGGGATATCCTGGAATTGGGCAAGCAAGTGGGGGCTTTTAAAGAGACATTTTTTTGAAACTCTGCTTCCCTCTACACCATATACCCCTATTTTTTACTTCTTACCCAAACTGCACAAAGATAGTAACCATCCTCCGGGTAGGCCTATCCTATCTGGGATGGGATCCCTTTTAGAACCACTTTCAGAACTGGTGGATTCTTACTTGCAACCCTTAGTAACAGAGCTTATGAGTTATATCAGAGATTCTACTCAGGTCCTAAATGTGGTCAAAAACCTGACTTGGCAAATGAGATATAGATTCATGACAATTTGACGTGGTGTCTTTGTATACATCCATCCCGCACCATCAGGGGTTAACCGCAATTTCTTATTTTTTGGACAATAATTCAAATTATGGAACTGATTTGAAACAAATTTTACTAACGGCTATAGAATTTTTGTTGACACATATTTTTTTTTCTTTTTGAGGGGTGTTGCTACCTCCAGAGATGTGGGACGGCCATGGGGGCAAAATTTTCCCCCTCTTACGCCAACCTTTTTATGGGTTGGTGGGAGGCCACCCACGTCTATGGAGATAGCAACTCCTTTAAGTCCAATATAGTCTATTATGGTCGGTATATTGACGACCTCCTGGTGGTGTGGGATGGAGGTGCTGAGTCTGCACAGGTATTTGTAGATAACCTTAATACCAACATGGTAGGGTTAAAATTTACTGTTGAGCAACATGAAACAACGATTAAGTTCCTTGACGTGGAGCTAGAAGCTGACCCATGTACTGGGCATATTAGTTCTAGTGTATTTAGGAAACCATCAGGATACTATTCTTAATTATAAATCATGCCACCCAGGGCATGTTAAAAAGGCAATCCCGAAGGGACAGTATTATTCGTACTAAACGGATTTGCTCGGATGACATGATGTATAAAGAACAATGTGAAATATTTGCTGATGACTCCTCCTCTCTATTGCCCCTGTCTGTTGGAGTACCTCAAGGCTCTGTCCTGGGTCCTCTACTCTTCTCTATTTACACTTCTTCACTGGGTAAACTTATCAACAGCTATGGCTTCAGCTATCACCTCTATGCTGATGATACCCAGATCTGCCTTTCCACCCCTGCACTCTCTCCTTCTGTCAACTCTCACATCAGCGACTGCTTATCTGGCATTTCCTCCTGGATGGCCTCTCACCACCTAAAAATAAATATGTCCAAGACTGAACTACTTCTAATTCCCCCCTCTAGCTCCACTCCAGTCTCTAATTTTTCTATCACTGTTGGTGGCACCACTATCTTCCCATCACCCCAAGTCCACTGCCTCGGAGTCACGCTTGACTCAAATCTGTCCTTCATTCCCCACATCCAACTGCTCTCTTCATCCTGCCGCAAGCACCTACGCAATATCTCCAAAATTCCCCCGTTTCTGAGTGCTGAAACTACCAAACAGCTCATCCACTCCCTGGTAATTTCCCGACTTGACTACTGTAACAACTTACTAACTGGCCTCCCTCTCTCCCGCCTCTATCCCCTCCAATCCGTCCTAAATGCATCTGCCAGACTAATCCACCTCTCTCGACGCTCTGTTTCTGCTGCGCCTCTCTGTGAGTCCCTTCACTGGCTCCCCATTCACAACAGAGTTAAATTCAAAATTCTCACCCTGACCTACAAAGCCCTCACCAATGCTTCCCCACCCTACCTGTCCTCGCTCATCAACAAATATACTCCTGCCCGTCCCCTAAGATCCAACAACGACCTGCTTCTTGCATCCTCTACCATCACCTCCTCTCATTCTAGACTACAGGACTTCTCTCGTGCGGCACCAACCCTCTGGAACGCTTCTTCCTCGAGATGTCAAACTTGCCCCTAACCTCTCCTCCTTTAAACGTTCCCTAAAGACCTTTCTGTTCAGGGAAGCTTATCACCCGACTTATTAACAAACTAACCAATTAACTAACAGTTGCCCTCTATCTCCTCACTAATATCATTCTCACCTCTGCAGTCCCCACCTCCTGTTTCCAATCCTCCTAACCATCTAGATTGTAAGTTCCTACGGGAACAGGGCCCTCAATTCCCCCTGTATTTGTCTGTAAAATTTTGTGTCTTATCGTATTGTTTCTCCACTGTACTGTTATCCTTGTACCCATGGGCAGCGCTGCGGAATCTGTTGGCGCTTTATAAATAAAGAATAATAATAATAAAATACTTGAAAACAGGCTACAAAGTAGAGGTTACCCTGATAAATTTTTAAGCAATGTTAAAAAAGAGGTAGATCAGCTACACAGAGAGGAGCTATTACAATATAAAAACACCAAAAAGGGAACACAAACAAGTGTGGGGAATAAAATTATTTTTAGTACCCCGTATAGCTTGGAATTCAATAAGGTTTGTAATATTATAAAACAGAATCTTCCGATTTTGGCTGGTGACCCGAGTCTAGAAGGATTAGTTACAGGAGGATGTAAATTTGTAGCCAAAAAAGGGAAAACCCTGGGGAATTTATTAGCCCCATCTGATTTACAAAGTAAAAATATCAGAACATGGCTTCCTAATAGATTGGGCTTTTACAAATGTAAGGCCACTCGCTGTAAGGCATGTACGTATGTGAATGAGGGGACACATTTTGTCTCTACTGTAACAAATAGATCATATGAAATTGGGTTTAAACTCAATTGTAAATCTACACATGTAGTTTATTTGCTGACCTGTAGGGGGTGCCAGATTCAGTATGTTGGCAAAACCAAACGTTTTCTGAAAGATAGGGCACTTGAACACGTTAGGGACATTGAGGACCCAGAGATATTTACTCCTGTGGCAAGACATTTTAAAAATAAACACGCAGGAGATGCCTCATTACTTTCCGTACAAGCCATAGATCATGTCCCAGCACATACGAGAGGAGGGGACAGGGAGTATCGTTTGAATTACACTGAAGCCGAATGGATTTTTTATTTAAACGGATGCTCAATCAAAATTAAACTTTCATTATTCAGTTAGAGCATGCTATTTTAAACAACTTTCCAAAAGTACTTCATTTAACAAAATGTGCACAGTCTTTTTATATTTAAACTTTTTGAGTCTCCAGCTCCTACTGAGCATGTGCAAGAAATAAGTGTGTATGCATTTTTGAATGGCTGATGGCTGTCTCATGGTACGTGTATGCATTTGTGATTGCCTGATGGCTGTCACATGGTACAGGTGGAGTGGAAAAATACATAACTTTTAAAATTGTCAGAAAATAAAAATCTTCTACTCATTTGAAGTTCAGACTAAGTGCTATTGCATTGTCTTGTTATCTTGCATTTGTTGATTATGCAAATCTACTGTGTTGACTGGTCCTTTAAATACTTGACATCCACAGGGGATAAATATCGAAAGTGATGTCAATTTGTTTATTTAATCTTGGAATCTGTCTCTTGTATATGTCTGGGATCTTTTTCTGATAAATATATAATATCAAATCAGCTTCTTCATATAAAGACAAATTAAGAACTCCCTAGATGTTTATTTCAAACAAACATAATAAGAATGCCTCTGTAGGTTCAGAATATTTTTCAAATGTATATAGATGAAATTTTGTAGGGTTAAGGTGTATATAAATATACTTTGATGAATTTTCCGACATGTATCTATATATTTATTATGCTAATGAAGTTAAATTAATATAGCAATGCATTTATTCACTTTGGATATGGGAGAGTTATTATAGTCCTGACACTAGGGTACACAGAGTATATAAGATTAGGCAAGGGTTAACCTTTTGAGCAATTGTTTTTAACAATTATGTGCAATTAAAGTGAAGGTAAAGTTTTAGTTATTAAACTTCTTTCCCTGTAAATAGTATCCAAATAAATGTGAGTTTAATTCATCAAAATTTTCGTTTCGCTATATTAATGTATTTATTACCTCTTCTTTATCCGATTCATCAGACTGTTTAAACAGCCCATTTTTTATTTATTTTTTTCCTTATCCTGGTCACGTTTTTTTCTAAGCCAATAGAGACACTGGCCGTTAGGCGGCCGTCAAATTACGTCACCGCAAAACTCTAACAAATGCGCATGCGTTGTATTTACTACCTATGTGTTAGGCTCAACGCGCGTTCTAGTTTTGCGCATGCTCTTTCCTCGATTCCTCCGGCTATGTCTTGTATTTTGTCAAAATAGGTCACGCAGGCGCAAATACAAATTACGGCGAGTGGTGCGCATGCGCAATTGCTCATGAAAACGTGAACAAGCTTTTGAATGACGTACAGAGCGGGTGGGACTGCTCTGTACGTAATGTAATGAATAATCCGGAAATCAATGGAGGGAGGAGCAACAAACGGCCGGGAGAGTAAATATAACATGTTTATAACACTATAATCTATATACTTATATTTAAAAAAAAAATAGCGATCATGTTATTTAGGACTTATATAATATATTACAGGCAACGAAACCACTAAACTTAACCTTCACTTTAATTAACTCAATTAAATGTTGTCTGTCTCTTTAAATAGATATTTCAGTGGTGATATTAGTAAGCAAGTGTGGTAGCCCCACACGAAACATGTCTGCTCGTTTTTTGTCTCCACTGATAACCCTGTGCTAACATTATGGGCTGCGAGCCCTGTTTTGTTTTTAATCTGTCTCACTAAATAAAGGTAATATATTTTTTTACGGAGCCCCCTGTATCCACCTTTTTACCTTACCTCCTTGTGATGTCCGGCTTGTCTGAATCTCTGATTTCTATATGTAAATTGTTTTATGTAGCAAGATGTTGCAAAAAGGAGCTATTATAGAAAGAAATGGGAACTAACATTTATAAAGGGAAGTAGCTATTTATATTAAACCAAGCAGTTTCTTGGCTTAGTGAATATATATTTACCCAAACTTGAATTAAGGCTCTGCCTGATAGCTATTTTATTTTCCATGAAAAGTTAATTGTTAAAGGGACAGTCTACTCCAAAATTGTGATTATTTAAAAAGATGGATAATCTCTTTATTATACATTCCCCAGTTTTGCATGACCAACACAGTTACATTAATATACTTTTTTACCTCTGTGATTACCTTGTATCTAAGCCTCTGCAGACTGCCCCCTTATTTTAGTTCCTTTGACAGACCTGCATTTAAGCCAATCAGTGTTGACTCCTAGGCAATTCCACCTGCGTGATCACAATGTTATCTATATGGCACACATGAACGAACGCCCTCTAGCTGTGAAAAACTATCAAAATGCCCTGAAATAAGAGGCAGCCTTCAAGGGCTTAAAATTGGCCTACCTAGGTTTAGCTTTCAACCAAGAATACCAAGAGAAGAAAGAAAATTTTATGATAAAAGTAAATTGGAAAGTTGTTTAAAATGGCATGCCCTATCTGAATCATTAAAGTTTAACTAGACTGTCCCTTTAATGTTTTCACCACAATACAACTAATATAGATCAAATTTTATGGAAAATAAATATCTATCATATGCATTGAGTCTTAATTCAGGTTTGGTTAAATATGAATTTATTAAGCCAAGAAACTGCTTGGTTTAATATAAATAGCTACTTCTCTTTATAGACATTAGTTCACATGTTCTTCTGGATAGATCTATATCAGGGGTCGACAAATTTGTTTAAAATTTTGGAGCCAGTCATACTTTTGGAGCCAGGCAGTGGCGTTTTTATATATAAATATGGAGAATCATCTGAAAAAGTTAGGAGCCAGGGGTAAAATTCTAGGAGCCAGTGGCTGCCTGGCTCTTGGGTTTATCTAGCCCTGATCTATATAATAAGCGTTTACTGGTATTTTAGAGTTGCTAAAAAATTTGTATTTTTTTTCCTAAAAGGATCCTGCTCTTGCTTGTTGGTATGAGCCAACCTAGTATTGTTTAGTTATGCCTAATGCAACCTGAACAATATACTCTTATTATTTATTTTCCTCAATTTTCATATAATTGAGCCATTTCTAATTCTCTAAACTTGAAATGCCCCTTTCAGACTTCGCAAGTATAACTCTGCTACATATCTGTCTCTAATTGGCTTTATCCAATAACAATTGCAAAGCAATATATGTTATACCAACTATATGGCAGTGGCTAGTTTTGTTGTCTGTGGACTAAAGAGGATTGTCTCCTCCAAATAAGGCAAAATGTGGGTAGAGGTTGGCTTTTGAAGCATAGTAGCAATGAAAAGGATGTTAAAGGGATATGAAACCCAAACAATTTATTTTGGGATTCAGACAGAGCATACGATTTAAAAAAAAAAAAAAAGTTTCTAATTTACTTCTATTATCACATTCGCTTTATCCCCATGATATTCTTTGTTGAAGAGATACCTTGGTAGTCATCTGGAGTACTAAATGGTGGGAAATAGTGCTGCCATCTAGTGCTCTTGCAAATGGATAACATTCTTGCAAAACTGTTGCCATATAGCGCTGCAGAAATGGGCCGGCTCCTGAGCTTACGTCCCTGCTTTTCAGCAAAGGATAACCAAGAGAGAGATTTTTTTTTAATAGAAGTAAACTAGAACGTTGTTTAAAATAAAATGCTCTATCTGAATCATGAAAGAAAAATTTTGGATTTCATCTCTCTTTTAATTTGTTTTTAAAACATTAAGGGGCCCATTTAACAAGCTCCGTTGGGAGCTTGTGGGCCGTGTTTCTGGCGAGTCTTCAGACTCGCCAGAAGCACAAGTTATGGAGCAGGCTCTGAGCAGGCGGGCAGGAATCGCCAAAAATCAACCCGATCGAGTACGATCGGGTTGATTGACACCCCCTGCTGGCAGCTGATTGGCCGTGAGTCTGCAGGGGGCGGCGTTGCACCAGCAGCTCTTGTGAGTTGCTGGTGCAATGCTGAATACAGAGAGCGTATTGCTCTCCGCATTCAGCGAGGTCTTGCGGACCTGATCCGCAGTGTCGGATCAGGTCCGCAAGACCTTTCTTAAATAGGGGCCTAAGACTTGACTGATGCTATTCTATAGCTGCATAAATGGTCACCAGCAAGCAAGTATGCAGTCCAAGTCCTTTCGGTCTTTCAGCTTTTATATCTAGGCACGTGCCAGCTCCTCAAGCACACCCCAAGCTCTAAATAATTCCCATAATGTAAAGCTGCACCCTCAAAAATATGTAGAAGATTATTTACAAAACATGAGCAACATTTAGAGGCCCCTGCCCCTTTACCAAGTTTAACAAAGTGTAGGTTCCCCCACCCCTTTAGCATTATGGTATCTGCGAAGATAGTTGTCATATTAGACCTACCTATTTCGCAAAGCTATGGTTCTTACTTCCACCTTCACTTAGTTATTTCAGGACACCCACCAGCATAGATTATGGAGTTGTTAAAGTGGTAGATGATTTTGCAGCAGTTTGAAAGTCACAGGTCTTCTCTATTCATGTAAACGTCGGAATTAATATGTTTATTTTATATTCTTTTAAGTGATGGATTTTTCTCACTATTCAAATATCTCTAACCTTTACCTTCTTAAGACACTGAAAAATAGCTTTATAGGGATTCCTAAGCAAAAATAGTAGAACCCTAATTTAATATTAGCTAATTATTTTTTTTATATATATTTTTTTTATTGGTAAACAAAGAAAAATAATTAACATTCACATAGACAATTCAAAAGCCAAGCTAATGCTTAAAAATTATAAATTCTCCAAACAAAAATTACTGTTTTTCTTCCCTGACATTTGCATATACCTTCATTATGTCAGAAAACTCATCTCATAATATTTCAGAGTAAATAAATGCTAACTCTATGCCTAATACCGTGAAAATATAATAAACATTTCCTTGTTATCCCCCTTTTTTCTGTTTATAAAAGAAATATATTTTCCCCTCTCTTCTCTCCACCCTGCCCTGTAGGATACTTTTCTCCTCTAATTTTAGTGTAAGTTTAATTTCTGGGCATACGAGGATCCCAGGACTTTGGTCAAGACAAATATTGCATAAGAGTCAAAGCAGTGACCTACATTTGGGTCCTTCAGATGGAATTTTCTTTGGGCAGTTAGTGGGGGCCCTTGAGTGATGGGATCTTGTGGGGATTTGTGATGAAAGAATGGATGTGGAGTGTTCTTAAAGGGACAGTCAAGTTAAAAAAAAAACTTTCATGATTCAAATAGGGTATTTAATATGAAACACCTTTCCCATTTAAGTTTATCACCAATTTTGCTTTGTTCTCTTGGTATTCTTAGTTGAAAGCTAAACCTAGGAGGTTCATATGCTAATTTATTAAACATTGAAGGCCACCTTTAATCTGAAAGCACTGACCGTTTTTCACCACTAGAGGGCATTAGTTTGTGTTTCACATAGATAACATTGAGCTCACGCACGTGAATTTACCGAGTAGTGAGCACTGACTAAAATGCATGTTTGTCAAATGAACTGAAATAAGGGGGCAGTCTGCAGATGCTTAGATACAAAATAATTACAGAGGTAAAATGTGTATTATTATAACTGTGTTTGTTATGCAAAACTGGAGAATGGGTAATAAAGTGATTATCTATCTTTTTAAACAACAACAATTCTGGTGTTGACTGCTCCTTTAAGGGTTCATATATGCAATATGGAGGAACATGTGGGTTCCTGCTTGATTTCTGAAGTGAGCAGTATATAGGGACACCGTTGTCAAAAGTTAGATGGGTTCCTGTTTTCTTAGGATATATTCTCATAATAATTTATATTGAATGTTTTAGCTAACCTTACTCAATACTCATGGTTGGAAAATAAACAAATACATTATAAATATATTAGCAATAATGCCATGCTGCAGTTATTCTCCTAGGGAGGACCATTACCAGGGATTCAGTGCTGTTAAACTACAGCTAAAAACTATATACATAATACGAATAATGAAATTAAATGTTTGCTTCTCCATTCTTGATTTCAATTATTATCCTTGCTAAATTCCTCTCTCAAACATAGTAAGGATTTAGTAACATCGTTCCAGCTGTTTCTTATTCTGCAGCCATATCTCTTGTGGTAAAATCTGGTAAGCCTGCAACAATATAGGACCTTTACAGCCTGGTCCCAGTAGATAGGTAATCTAACAGTCAACTGGTTTAAGTTACAGATGATCTTGGCTACATTGAAACCATTGCCTTCCGTTCACCATCCTTTCTATGTCTGTCTGATACACACACGTGATAGAAGTTTTGAGTACAGTGTCTTTTTAAGCTAAGCATATTATAGTATATTGGGCCCAATTTTTTTTCTAAACAAAAAATAAGGGGGCAACAATGTTTTTCTTTGCCATATATTGTGCTAAAATAAATATAAATGTGCAGCAATTCATCATGTACAAACCAGCTTATAAATAATATGCATTACATACTCCCAGGCAAATAATAGTTGCACAAGAGAGAAGGATGCCGTCCTCAGCTTTATCTGCCATGACATGTTCTAATACGTTAAAGCATGTAAGTTTAAGACTAGAAACCTTTTAATGCTGTGTGTTTAACCTGTGCAAAGGGGATAAACACATAGTAGAAGTACTGTGGTCCTGAGTGGAATCTCTGCTGTGGCTAGGGGAGGGAGAATTGAACATAAATTGACTACTCTTCCTTCACCACTTCAAAGGGACATAAAAGTGTAAAAAATGCTCTGTAAAGAGATTGTTTTAGGATGGTAATGTGCCAGCTTCCATTGTGGAACAAGATTTGTGGTTATGTCCGATAACTATGTAACAAGCACATTTAAAACCTCTTTATTCTAGGCAATTTGGGTTTTGCTGCTGAAAGAGTTATTTTTGTATAGTAAAATATTGAACATTTCATTTTTGTGTACCCTTACTTTTTGGATCCTTTAATAAAAAAATAACATCAAAACTTTGTATTTATTAAAGCTACTTGAGAAACCATTTTTGTTTCCTGACACTGCAGGTAGGCTAGAATTTTAGGATATTTGTGAGAAGATAAGTGTCTAAGCCATTGGGTTATATATAGTAAAATATCATCAGTCTCCTATCCTTGAGTAAAACAATGATATATGCCTTACTCTCATTATATATCTTTCTGACAGATGGCCGTGTGGACTGGAATATTGATGGAAATCATCACACTACAGACACCTTTATCCAGAACTGTAGTCAAGAAAATAAAGCAGAACAAATTCATCAAAATGATTCTGTAAAGCCATTTCACAAAACATGCAAGCTAACTGAACTCAAACCACAAACCACTCACTCATTTAATGATTCTGATAATTCCAATTATCCTACCAAAGTTACAAAACTTTTTAACGACCAGATAACTCAAACTATGGCTAATCCACTAGGATTTTCTGTCAGTGGAAAAATGTTTGCCTATAGAAAGAAACGATATTTAAAAAGTCATGCAAAAGAAAAAACATTTTTGTGTTCTAAATGTGGGAAATGTTTCAATCGTCAATCAAACCTTACTAGACATCAAAGTGTTCACACAGGCGAGAAACCATATTCATGCTCAGAATGTGGTAAAAGTTGTAACCGGCAATCAAACCTTATTGCTCATCAGAAAAATCACAGAAGAGAAAAGTCATTTTTGTGTTCTAAATGTGGGAAGTGTTACACCCAACATGCAAAGCTTATTAATCACCAGAGAATGCATACAGGGGAAAAACTGTTTTTGTGTTCTAGATGTGGAAAAGGTTTCACCCAAAAATCCGACCTTACTAGACATCAGAATATTCACACAGGAGATAAGCCATTTTCATGTTCTCAATGTGGGAGATGTTTTAACCAGCAGTCACACCTTATTACACATCAGAAAATTCACTCAGGAGAGAAACCATTTTCATGTTCTGTATGTGGGAAATGTTTTATCCAGAAATCAAATTTTATTACACATCAGAAAATTCATATACAAAAATAAATTTTTTAATGTTCTGCATTTGTGAAATGTTTTATGTGACTCCTAAAAGTACAAAATATATATACTCTGGGTAACCCGCAAAATAAGTAATGAGCAACTTCCTATAGACTTATGCACAGACACTCACTTCTGTTGAATTGTTTCAAACTAAACAGCTTCAACTTAATATTTTGCTCATGTAAAAAAATCAACATTGTGGTCTGTTAGATGTAAATCTGGTTGGCCCTGTTTCTTTTTATCTCACCCTGACAAGGATAAAAATAACCAACAACTTTTGGTCTTTTAAATACCTATAATTTAAAACATCACATTCCAAAACCATAGGCATACCCTCCCCAAGTGGCTGTAACAGCTTTAACTTTTCTGGGAAAGCTTTCAAGAAGAATCTGGAGCATGTCTGTTGGCATCTGTGCCAAGCCAGAAGAGTATTTGTAAGACCATGCACTGATGTTGAATAAGGTCTAACTCACAGTCGGCGTTTCTGTTCATCCTAAAGGTGTTAAATGGGGGTGAGGTAAGGGCTCTGTGCAGACTACTCACGTTCCTCTACGCCAAACTCTTCAAACCATGTCTTAATGGACCTCGCTTTGTGCACAGGGGCAAAGTCATGCTGGAACAGGAAAAATCATGTTTCACTAGGTGGAAACGCCCAAGTGACTATAAAATGTCTTTGTGTTCTGTACCATTATGATGACCCTTCTCTGGAACCCTGAAAAGCAGTACCAAACATTACAGTAGAGCACTATACATTAGAGTAGGTAGCCTTTCCTGGGATCCGCAACACTCGGATGTTTCCATTTCACTATGTGACAAACTCCACAGAACATGTTTCTACTGCTTCAGGGTCCATTAGTGGTGTGCTTTACACCACACCAATGCTGATGCTTGGCCATGAAAACTTATTTCATGAAGCTCCTGATGCACAGATCTGATGTTGCCTCCAAAGGCAGTTTGGAACTTTTCAGCAACGGATGAGGTGATTTTTTTTATTATTATAAGGTGATGAGTCCACGAGCCATTACTCCTGAAATTAAACTCTTGGCTATTAGGAGGAGGCAAAGATACCCAACACTTCACAAACTTTCAATTCCTCTAACCTCTCTGATATTCCAGTCCATTCTTTGCCTTCTCAGGAGAAGGTGAAAGGGACATGAAACTCAATTTTTCTTTCACGATTCAGTTAGAGCATTCAATATTCCTCCTGTAGAATTATTTATGAGATAGCACTGATTGGCTAAAATGCAAGTCTGTCAAAAGAACTGAAATAAGGGAGCAGGCTGCAGTCTCAGATGCAAGGTAATCACAGAGGTAAAAAGTATATTAATATAACATTGTTGGTTAAGCAAAACTAGGGAATGGGTAATAAAGAGATTATCTATCTTTTAAAATGAAAATTCTGGTGTAGACTGTCCATTTAAGTTTGGTTGTTTGCCAGGTTTTCTTGAGGAAATGTTTCATATTTAATTCATATGATCAATAAATATCAAGTACGGTATATATCCCTCTGCTCGTTACTCAAACTCAAGATCGTTTGAATGGATGTTGGGCATCGGCATATTTAAAACCACCTGTTACATTTAAAACCAAGAAGTACGTTTTACAAAATACTATTGCAAATAACAATTAAAGGGACCATCTACACCAAAAGTTTTATTGTTTTACAAGATAGACAGTTCCTTTATTACCTATTCCCCAGTTTTGCATAACCAACATGGTTATATTAAAGGACCAGTCAACACAGTAGATTTGCATAATCAACAAATGCAAGATAACAAGACAATGCAATAGCACTTAGTCTGAACTTAAATGAGTAGTAGATTTTTTTCTGATAATTTTAAAAGTTATGTCTTTTTCCACTCCCTTGTACCATGTGACAGCCATCAGCCAATCACAAATGCATACACGTACCATGTGACAGCCATCAGCCATTCACAAATGCATACACACTTATTCTTGCACATGCTCAGTAGGAGCTGGTGACTCAAAAAGTTTAAATATAAAAAGACTGTGCACATTTAATTAATGGAAGTAAATTGGAAAGTTTTTTTTAAAATGGCATGCTCTATCTGAATAATGAGAGTTTAATTTTGATTGAGTGTCCCTTTAATACACTTTCTACCTCTGTGATTATATGGCTCACATGAACTAGCACTCCCCTGTTGTGAAAAGAAAATACAAAAGCATGTGATAAGAGGCTGTCTTTAATGGCTTTAAAACAGGCAGACATTTAGAGGTTTCAATGTTATAAAATTTATTAATATAACAATGTTGGTTGTGCAAAGCTGGGAGATGGGTAGTAAAGGCATTATCTATCTTTTTTTAAACAATATCAGTTTTAGTGTTGACTGTCCCTTAAAGAGTTACAATGTTGTACTGTAATTGAAACATATGTAAAAATGGGTACAACAAATAAATATATGGATAAAATATTGAATGTGACATAACATACAATAACATCAGTATAAGACCTTTAATAAAGGAATAGGCTGGAAAAAAAACTTTCTGTAGGTCCCGATGTGGAGATCTACCTAGTGGCTGGATATCAGAAACATTACATTTTCCACTAGCATTTGTGATACCAAAATATGGGTCACCAGAATGCGGTATGTTAAAAGACATTCTAATTATTACATAAAAGCTACAATATCAAGATTGACATTTAATCCAAAAGGCTGTAAACAATTTAATTCCTTGATCCTAAAGGATTCACACTTTCTCAATAGCAATAATCTGTTCTGTCCACCTATTTGCCCGTGTAAGCATATTTATCTAGGATGCACAAAAATAAAAATAGGTGTTACAAACATATATGGAATATCACTCAGGGCACAGTTAAACATAGCATGGTCCATGATTTCAGGGATTCCCATAATAGTGATGCCAGTGGCTTAAAAATTAAAACTATAGACTGGATCTCCCCCTTTATAGGTGGACAGAGCAGATGATTGCTATTGAGAAAGCGTAAATCCTTTTGGAAACTGATTACAGTTAAGAGTGTGTTCTGAACCTTAGAGCTGTAGCCAGACCAAATGGAAGAGCAACAAACTGAAAAAAGCTCATCCAGAAAAGTAAATCTCAGAAACCGATGATGTGTCTAGAAATAAGAGCATAAAGGTAAGCATCCATAAGATCAATTAAGATCATAAACTGACCTCACAGAAATATCTTAATAGTTTCTCTTTTGAAAGTAGGAACTTGAGAAACTTGTTCAAAGTTTCTAGGTCAGAATAGATCTGAAAGTTGCTTCCTACTTATGGAACAATGAAAAGGATAGAATTTCCATCTACCTGGGCCTACATAATTCCTAGGAACATAGACCAAAAAAAAAACCTCCTTTGAGAGGCCTTGATCTGAAACCTAATTTGATAGAGACTATGAGGATTCAAGGAAGAACAAAAAAAAATGGCCTAGTATCTAGCTTTGCAGCCTTGCAAGTAGAGGGTATAGTGCTCAAATCCAGTAAAAGGCACTGAAACATTTAGCAAATACCATTCTATTTCCAGATGGAACCAGAAGAACTCTGATACTAGGCGGAAAAAAGAGTTCTGAACCCTGTTAAGGGACAAAATACATATCTGAGCTTAAAATATACCCTTGGACTACTAATCCTGAGGTGGAAAAGCTCCTTAACCCCAGACACTGAAGGACAGCAAGCGTAAAAAAACGCACCTGAAAAACAGATGCGATAAAAAATGCTTAAAAAAAAGAGACGCTATTAAAATAAACATATTAACACTTTAAAAGGGATAATATCAAATAACACATAAATGTATCAAGGCTATGTACATAAAGAGAGCAAAGTAAATAAACCATATAGTACTTACCCAAACACACTCTTCTACTGGAGGAAACCAGTAGGAAGCCAAGACCAGTGCTGAAATACAACAGCAGAGGAACTGGAATAGAAGTATATCAACCAACAGGCAGAGGGTAAGTCCCTGCAACCCTCATGGCAAGGCTAATAACTATATCCCCACTGGTTAAATATGTCACTTCCAATACATCCCTCCGACAAGCAACTTGTACTATGAGGGGAACATTTATAAAAATTGTGTGAATACATTTTCAATTGTGTGAATACATTTTCAAAGAGGTCAGTTTGTCCTGACTATTTTTAAATGAGGCATGGTGTAATGCTGAGATATAGAATATCTGGGAGTGACTGAGTTTGCAGAAGCTTAGAATAATTCACAATACCTTGTTTGGGATGCTGCCAAGATTGTTCGTCAGCAGTTTTAAGGGTATACAACTCAGTATAAGCATAGGATCTATTTCAGTGCCTATTCAGAGAAAGCCAAACATTAGGTTATACTCCATAACTTCCAGGCCTCCTACAGATAGTAACAGCCAATTATTATGTTTGTGACAGTGTTACAATGTCACTATTGATACATTTTAAAAATATATATTTTGAAACAGCAATGTCGTACTTATACTTATAGCCCTATCACTTGCAAAAAAACTTGTAAATACTGGGTGTTTTTAAACTCAGGACAAAATTTTGAATCTATTTAGCAGTTTTTTTCATTAGCTTTTGTAGATAAAAGATTTTTCAAGTAAAAGTAAAAACATGTTTTTTTTTTCAATTTTTCACCATATTAAAAAAAAAAAAAAAAAAAGTAAATTATATGATACAAATAATGGTATGTTAAGAAAGCCCTTCTTGTCCTGATAAAAACAATATATAATTTGTATGGGAACAGTAAAGGAGAGAGAGAAAAACATAATTTATGTAAGAACTTACCTGATAAATTAATTTCTTTCATATCGGCAAGAGTCCATGAGCTAGTGACGTATGGGATATACAATCCTACCAGGAGGGGCAAAGTTTCCCAAACCTCAAAATGCCTATAAGTACACCCCTCACCACACCCACAATTCAGTTTAACGAATAGCCAAGAAGTGGGGTGATAAAGAAAGGAGTAAAAGCATCAACAAAGGAATTTGGAAATAATTGTGCTTTATACAAAAAAATCATAACCACCATAAAAAAGGGGGTGGGCCTCATGGACTCTTGCCAATATGAAAGAAATGAATTTATCAGGTAAGTTCTTACATAAATTATGTTTTTTGTCATGTAATTGGCAAGAGTCCATGAGCGTAACGTATGGGATAGCAATACCCCAGATGTGGAACTCCACGCAAGAGTCACTAGAGAGGGAGGGATAAAAATAAAAACAGCCATTTCGCTGAAAAAAAAAATCCACAACCCAAATATAAGTTTATTCTAAAAAAAGAAAAACTTAAATCATAAGCAGAAGAATCAAACTGAAACAGCTGCCTGACGAACTTTCCTACCAAAAACTGTTTCCGAAGAAGCAAATACATCAAAATGGTAGAATTTAGTAAATGTATACAAAGAAGACAAAGTTGCAGCTTTGCAAATCTGATCAACTAAAGCTTCATTCTTCAAAGCCCAAGAAGTGGAAACTGATCTAGTAGAATGAGCTGTAATTCTCTGAGGCGGGGCTTTACCCGACTCCAAATAAGATTGATGAATCAAAAGCTTTAACCACGATGCCAAAGAAACGGCAGAAGCCTTCTGACCTTTCCTGGAACCAGAAAAGATAAATAGACTAGAAGTCTTCCTGAAATCTTTAGTGGCTTCAACATAATATTTAAATTCTCTCACCACATCCAAAGAATGTAAAGATCTCTCCAAAGAATTCTTAAGATTAGGACACAAAGAAGGGACAACAATTTCTCTATTAATGTTGTTAGAATTCACAACCTTAGGTAAGAATTTAAATGAAGTCCGCAAAACTGCCTTATCCTGATAAAAAATCAGAAAAAGAGATTCACAAGAAAGAGCAGATAGCTCAGAAACTCGTCTAGCAGAAGAGATATCCAAAAGGAACAACACTTTCCAAGAAAGTAGTTTAATGTCCAAAGAATGCATAGGCTCAAATGGAGGAGCCTGTAAAGCCTTCAAAACCAAATTAAGACTCCAAGGAGGAGAGATTGATTTAATGAGAGGCTTGATACGAACCAAAGCCTGTACAAAACAATGAATATCAGGAAGTTTAGCAATTTTCCTGTGGAATAAAACAGAAAGAGCAGAGTTTTGTTTTTTCAAGGAACTTGCAGACAAACCTTTATCCAAACCATCCTGAAGAAACTGTAAAATTCTAGGAATTCTAAAAGAATGCCAAGAGAATTTATGAGAACACCATGAAATGTAAGTCTTCCAAACTCGATAATAAATATTTCTAGACACAGATTTAGTATTAATCACTGAGTCTGAGAAACCTCTATGACTAAGTACTAAGCGTTCAATTTCCATACCTTCAAATTTAATTATTTGAGATCCTGATGGAAAAACGGACCTTGAGATAGGTCTGGCCTTAATGGAAGTGGCCAAGGTTGGCAACTGGACATCCAAACAAGATCCGCATACCAAAACCTGTGAGACCATGCTGGAGCCACCAGCAGCACAAACTATTGCTCCATGATGATCTTGGAGATCACTCTTGGAAGAAGAATTTGAGGCGGGAAAATATAAGCAGGTTGATAACACCACGGAAGTGTCAATGCATCCACTGCTTCTGCCTGAGGATCCTTGAACCTGGACAGGTACCTGGGAAGTTTTTTGTTTAGATGAGATGCCATCAGATCTATTTCTGGAAGCCCCCACATCTGAACAATTTGTGAAAACACATCTGGGTGGAGTGACCATTCTCCCGGATGTAAAGTCTGATAACTGAGATAATCCGCTTTCCAATTGTCTATACCTGGGATATGAACCGCAGAAATTAAACAGGAGCTGGATTCCGCCCAAACAAGTATCCGAGATACTTCTTTCATAGCTTGAGGACTGTCCCTGATGATTGACATATGCCACAGTTGGGATATTGTCTGTCTGAAAACAACTGAACGGTTCTCTCTTCAACAGAGGCCAAAACTGAAGGGCCCTGAGAATTGCACGGAGTTCCAAAATATTGATTGGTAATCTCGCCTCTTGAGATTTCCAAACCCCTAGTGCTGTCAGAGATCCCCAAACAGCTCTCCAACCTGAAAGACTCGCATCTGTTGTGTTCACAGTACAGGTTGGACGAAAGAGGCCCCTAAAATTATACGATGGTGATCTAACCACCAAGTCAGAGAAAGTCGAACATTGGGATTTAAGGATATTAATTGTGATATCCTTGTATAATCCCTGCACCATTGGTTCAGCATACAAAGCTGGAGAGGTCTCATATGAAAACGAGCAAAGGGGATTGCGTCTCCATGCACATAGCTACTGAAGGGAATGACTGAGACTGAAGGTTCCAACAGGCTGCAACCAATTTCAAATTATCTTGTCTGTTAGAGACAAAGTCATGGACACTGAATCTATCTGGAAACCTAAAAAGGTTACCTTTGTCTGAGGAATCAAAGAACTTTTTGGTAAATTGATCCTCCAACCATGTCTTTGAAGAAACAATACTAGCTGATTCTGCAGAACGTAAAGACTGAGGAAGTACCAAGATATTGTCCAAATAAGGAAACACCGCAATACCCTGCTCTCTGATTACAGAGAGTAGGGCACCGAGAACCTTTGAAAAGATTCTTGGAGCTGTCGCTAGGCCAAAAGGAAGAGCAACAAATTGGTAATGCTTGTCTAGAAAAGAGAATCTCAGGAACTGATAGTGATCCGGATGAATCGGAATATGAAGATATGCATCCTGTAAGTCTATTGTGGACATATAATGCCCTTGCTGAACAAAAGGCAGAATAGTCCTTATAGTCACCATCTTGAAAGTTGGTACTCTTACATATCGATTCAAAATCTTTAGATCCAAAACTGGTCTGAATGAGTTTTCTTTCTTTGGGACAATGAATAGATTTGAATAAAACCCCAGACCCTGTTCCTGAAATGGAACTGGCATGATTACCCCTGATAACTCCAGGTCTGAAACACACTTCAGGAAAGCCTGAGCCTTTACTGGGTTCGCTGGAGTGCGTGAGAGAAAAAATCTCATAGGCGGTCTTACTCTGAATCCTATTCTGTACCCCTGAGAGACAATACTCTGAATCCAATGATTTTGGACCAAATTGATCCAAACATCTTTAAAAAAATTTAATCTGCCCCCTACCAGCTGAGCTGGAATGAGGGCCAAACCCTCATGGGGGCTGGCTTTGATCTCTTAAATGGCTTGGATTTATTCCAATTTGAGGAAGGCTTCCAATTGGAAACAGATTCCTTTGGGGAAGGATTAGATTTCTGTTCCTTATTATGTCGAAAGGAACGAAAACGGTTAGAAGCTTTAGATTTACCCAAAGGTTTTTTATCCTGAGGCAAAAAAACTCCCTTCCCCCCAGTGACAGTTGAAATGATTGAATCCAACTGAGAACCAAATAATTTATTACCTTGGCAAAGAGATAGCAATCTGGACTTAGAAGTCCTATCAGCATTCCAAGATTTGAGCCACAAAGCTCTTCTAGCTAAAATAACTAAAGACATATATCTAACATCAATTTTGATGATATCAAAAATGGCATCACAAATGAAATTATTAGCATGTTGAATCAACTTAAAAATGCTAGACAAATCATGATCCGATACTTGTTGCGCTAAAGTTTAACCAAAAAGTTGAAGCAGCTGCAACATCAGCCAAAGAAATTGCAGGCCTAAGAAGATGACCTGAATATTAATAAGCCTTCTTTACATACGATTCAAGTTCCCTATCTAAAGGATCTTTAAAAGAAGTACTATCTTCCGTAGGAATAGTAGTACGATAGCCCCATCAACTTTGGGGATCTTTTCCCAAAACTCCAATCTAACTGCTGGCAAAGGATACGCTGGAAATGACGAATTTGCGTTAACGAACGTAACTTTGCGCCAAAAATGACGCAATATACTTTGGCATTTTGCGCCCTCGCGAGCCTAATTCTGCTCGTGAATTTAAAAGACAGTCAATTTGAAAAAGAGACTATATCCCAGGTAAGAAATACATTTTCATAAAAAAGCATTTCCCAGATATGAAACTGACAGTCTGCAAAAGGAAATATACTGAAAACCTGAATCATGGCAAATATAAGTACAATACATATATTTAGAACTTTATATAAATACATAAAGTGCCAAACCATAGCTGAGAGTGTCTTAAGTAATAAAAACATACTTACTGAAAGACATCCATCCACATATAGCAGATAGCCAAACCAGTACTGAAACGGTTATCAGTAGAGGTAATAGTATATGAGAGTATATCGTCGATCTGAAAAGGGAGGTAGGAGATGAATCTCTACGACTGATAACAGAGAACCTATGAAATAGATCCCCGTTAGGATGACCATTGCATTCAATAGGTAATACTCCCTTCACATCCCTCTGACATTCACTGTACTCTGAGAGGAACCAGGCTTTAAAATGCTGAGAAGCGCATATCAACGTAGAAAGCTTAGCACAAACTTACTTCACCACCTCCATAGGAGGCAAAGTTTGTAAAACTGAATTGTGGGTGTGGTGATAGGTGTATTTATAGGCATTTTGAGGTTTGGGAAACTTTGCCCCTCCTGGTAGGATTGTATATCCCATACGTCACTAGCTCATGGACTCTTGCCAATTACATGAAAGAAATTACAGCTAAGCACAAACACCACAAAAGTGTTAACAGCCCTGGTCCTTAAGGGGTTAATAAATGTGTGTGATTATTTATGAAAGTATTGTCATTTGTTCTTGGAGGGTTGTAAATAAATCTGTTTGCACAAGCCTCATTACTAATATAATTATTCATTTTTGTTGTGAGTAGTTTATTACAATCAGGACCAGTTTGCATTTAAGTGTATTTTGTTACAGCAAGGAAGAGTAATTCCCAGGAGTAATGGATCATGGACTCTCACAACCTGTATAAAAGAAAGTTTTGTTTCTTTTTGTTATCTCTTCTGCTAAAAGAGTTTCTGAATTATCTGCTCTTTCTTGTGATTCTCCTTATCTCATTTTTCATCAGGATAAGGCAGTTTTGAGAACCAAGTTTGACTTTTTGCCTAAAGTTGTGTCTTCAGATAATATGTCTGGAAATTGTTGTCTCTTCTTCGTGTCCTAATCCAAATTTTTTTTCAGAGGCTTCTTCACAATTGAATGATGATAGAGCCTTGAAGTATTATGTAGCTGCTACTAAGGATTTGTCCATTTTCTGGATCTAAACAAGGGCAGACAACTATGGCTATTTCTTTGGCTTCTTGGTTGAAACTTTTGATCCATAAAGCTTTCTTGGAGGTGGGACAGCCCTCACCTAAGCGGATTACTGCTCATTCTACCAGATCATTTGCCACTTATGGGGCTTTTAACACTGAGGCTTTAGTTTACCAAATTTGTAAGGCAGCTACTTGGTTTTCTTTGCACACTTTTACTAAATTCCACAATTTTTATGTTTTTGCTTCTTCTGAGTCAGCCTTTGTTAGGAAAGTCCTTCATGCAGTAGTCTCCGCATACTTTTTGTTTTTTGCCTCTCTGTCTTTTTAAGTACATATTAAAAAATAAAATAAAAAAATTAAGGAACTTTCAATTTATTATTTGGGTTGTGAACTAAGTTTCACAGAAAATGGCTACTACACTGTAGGAAAAAAGAAAAAGCAGGGAGGCATGCTAAACTGGTGCCAAACTATTAACCCCTGAACTAGCAAAGAAAAGGTAAGTAAGCTGTTTTTAATTTAACAAGTGAGGAACCATAGAGGTGAGATAGCTGCATTGCTATTACAGGCAACTCCAGTTTATGCCGATTGTGAAAATTTAAAGAGACAGTACCACAATTTTTAAAAGTTCCCCAAAGTGCCTGAAACTGTAGTAGAAGTAGTTAGTAGTGTATGTGTATATGCCTCCAGGCTATGTGAAGCATGTGTACATGCTCATACCAATAGCTGGTGAGTTATGAAGGTGCAGTGAGCTTACCTGTTTCCAGCAGATTGGCCCATTTAAGGTAGTGTAGACTAGGGGCTGGTAGATAAATCTGCATGTGATCTGGGAGGCTTGTGACATTTGCACACTGTAAAAAGATTTTCACTGCCTGGATGAAAACTCATCTACCCCTCTGTCGTTCATAATTATTGTGAGGAAGAAGTTGGTCTCAGATCGGTTATAGAACACCTCTCAATGACTAAAAGATCAGCACTTCTCATGGACTCTCGCCATCTAAAGAAAAAAAGGAGTAACCTTAAACCTTGAATCCTCTACTATGTCAAGCCTAGTAACGTACATCTTGCCAACATATTTCTTGAATAAATGAGACAGTCAACACCAGAATTTTTGTTGTTTAAAAAGATAGATAGTACCTTTATTACCCATTCCCCAGTTTTGCATAACCAACACAGTTATAATAATACACGTTTTACCTCTGTAATTAACTTGTATCTGTGCCTTTGCAAACTGCCCCCTTATTTCAGTTCAGACTTGCATTTTAGACAATCAGCGCTGACTCCTAGGTAACTTCACGTGCGTGAGCTCAATGTTATCTATATGACACACATGAACTAACGCTCTCTAGTGGTGAAAAACTGTCAAAATGCATTCAGATTAGAGCCTTCAAGATCTAAGAAATTAGCATATGAGCCTACCTAGGTTTAGCTTTCAACTAAGAATACCAAAAGAACAAAGAAAATTGATGATAAAAGTAAATTGGAAAGTTGTTTAAAAATACATTCCTTATTTGAATCATGAAAGTTTATTTAAATGTCCCTTTAAACATAAAGTTAGTTCATAGCATGTATAAAAAGATGTCAATTAGCAAAAAAAATTATACTTACCTGATAAATTAATTTCTTTCATTATGGTGAGAGTTCACAACTTATATTGCAGGAACCCCCCTTCTGATCACTAGGAGGCGGCAAAGATACCCCAACACATTATAGCTTTAAATACCTCCACTTCCCATGATCCTCATCTATACATGTAGCCAAGTATATGAGGAAAACAGAAAATCAGTTAAGATAAAGCGGGGCAAAAGAAGTGCAAAATAAGTATTACCTCCCTCCTCCTGAACAAACAGAAAGGGTGGGGCTTGTGTACTCTCACCATAATGAAATTCATTTATCAGGTAAGCATAAATGTTGTTTTCTCATCAGATGGTAAGTGGCCAGGAGTACATGAAATCGCCATGAAATAGGGAAAACAAACAGTGAAGTCTACTGATCAGGCACTATGGCTAGCAGAACGTTCCTGGCAAAAGTAGCCTCAGAAGAGACATACACACCAAATTGATAAAACTTTGAAAAAGTGTTCCAAGGAGGACAAGTAACTGCCTTGCAAATCAATAGATGTCTTATTACAAAAAACACCCAAGAAGTGGCAACTGCTCTAGTAGAATGTGCAGTAATGTGCCCAGGGGGAGTCTTCCATGCAATAAAATATGAACTAAGGCTTTAAGCCAGGCAGCTAAAGAAACAATTTGCTGACCCTTGCAAGGACCAGAAAAATGAACGAAATGGAAAAACGAAAGTCTGAAATCTTGTGTGGCATCCACATAATATTTCAACATCCATTTTGTGAAGACGACGCTCCTTCAAAAAAGAAGGAACCACAATTTCCTGAATATCTGTAAATAATACTTTAGTAAGAAAGAAAAAAGCTAGTGCAAAGAACAGCCTTTTCTTCATGAAAAATCAGAAAAGATGGCTTGCTTGACAAAGCTAAAACCTCAGAAACCCTTCTAGCTAAAAAAAAAAAAAAAGCTAGAATAAAAAGAACCTTTCATGAAAAAAGCTAAAGGTCTAAACCATGCGTCAGCACAAAAAAAGGAGTTTGAAGAACCCTGAAAACCAGATTTAAGATTCTAACTGGTTTAATTCTGATCAGTTAACAGGTTTCCTAGCCTGAATCAAGGTGTTAACCTTTTCAGATAAACTTCTCTAAGACAGCACTAAGCATTCAATGGGGATGTTGTCGCATGCAGAGTTTGAGATCTTGCTAAAAGAAAGGCATTGAGAAAGAAGATAATTTCTTAGAGGAAGCCTCAAGGACATCTGAACCAGATCCACTAACCAAATCTTTTGAGGCTGTGCAGGAACATTCAGAATTGCTGAAGGTTGTTTTCCATCTTAATATGGGAAGAGTCCACAGCTGCATTCCTTACTTGTGGGAAATACTGAACCTAGCCACCAGGAGGAAGCAAAGACACCCCAGCCAAAGGCTTAAATACCTCCCCCACTTCCTCATAACCCCAGTCATTCTTTGCCTTTCATCACAGGAGGTTGGTAGAGTAGTGTTAGACGATTTCAGTGTAGTCTCTTATGGAGGGTAGTACTCTTCGAGATGGGACTGTTTTAAGTAGTCCTGTCAGCCTCTCAGTGAGAGCATGGATGAAAGTTAGAGTCCGGAGATGCAGGGAGAGTATTTCCTGCGAAACTATCCTGACTCATATTAACAGCTCCATAGGCAGTCAGCGTCGACGAGTTTCGCTGCCTGCTTTCTTCACTCAAGTCCATATCAGAAGCGAGGCTACTATCTGTCACACTTGAAGGGCCGTGTTCCTGTTCCACGGTGTAGATTCTGGTAAGATCGTTTCATATTTTATACATGTATGATAACGCAAGAAGACAGGGTCACAGTGTGACTCCTTTTATCTGTATAGAATCAAGGGTTAATATCTCCTTAGGGGGATTATTGAACAGGGGGGAATAATCTTTTATTGTTTATTTGATTTATGCTGCTTTTATGTGTGAGATGTTATGGGCTCATAGGCTGTTATGGAATATACAGGTTTCACTTTCACTTTGAGAGCCATGCAGCTTACAAGCTTGGCGCGCTCTCTCATAGCAGGGACATTCCTGGATTGTGCACCATGTGATTCATTCCCTTTTTTCCTGACTGGGTGTCTATCAGAGAGGAGTCATAAATCTCTGTACTGTCTGGGTCATAGGAGGTGGTGAGTGCCCCAGCCATAGGGGCGCTGTTTTTTGAATAAAATAAGATCTTTCTATTCCTAATGAGTAATTCCTGTTTATATGGTGAGGAGGCCTTAGTTCTGCCCTCTCAATTATGTTCCATATGCCTTGTTAATGTGATAATATCGAACATGTTTGATACCACGGAGCCATCCACCTCTGAGGAGTTGTCGTCCAGTGAGGTGCGCACCCTACATTCTTATATCTCTACACATGCAGTTTTGCATTGCTGATCCTCCATCTGGAGGGGGCCTTTTTTCACCAGACATTACTGTGCAGTTCAGACAGCAGTGTCTGCAGCCTTTAATGCTTTACCTCACCCTGCTAAGCACAAGGTTACATATTGCACTCCTTCCCAGAGTACATCTGATAATTTATTGGATTTAACTGAGGGTTATCCGAGGATGAAGTTCTTTCTGAGACTTCAGAGTATGAACATTCTGGGTCGGAGTCTGCTGCCTCTAAACCTCCGGCTGTGGAGAAACCAGACTTTAGTTTAGGAATTTGCGCTTTCTTCTAAAGGAAGTTTTTGGCAAATTCAGAGGTTCCAGAGGCCAAATTGCCTGATGAACCTTTAATTCCTAAATTGGATAGAGTTTGAGGACAGGGTGGTACCTTATCCTTCCCTGCTCCTGTTAGATGGCGAACCTTATTAAGAATGAATGGGACAGGATTGGATTCCTTTTCCTCCTCTTCTCCCTTTAACAAGTTGTCCCTGGTCCTGGACTCACAATGGAGTTTGAAGAGCCCATGGATAAAAGATGAAAACTCTTAAGAAAGATGTTTCAACATACGGGATTTTTGTTTCAACCGATGGCGGCTGTTGCCGCGGTCACTGGAGAAACTACCTTCTGGTGTGACTCCTTATAGGATTTGATCGGGGTGGATGATCCCCTCGACGTTACTCAGAAAAGATTTACGGCTTTGAGGGTTGATTATACTTTTATCTGTGCTGCTATTAGGCAGTTTATTCGCTTGAATGCTATGGCTTCAGCTTTTTCTGTTCAGGCCTGTCGGGCTCTGGCTGAAGTCATGGTCTGCGGAAATGACTTCTAAGTGTAGACTTCTTCCCTCCCTTTAAGGGAATGATTTTGTCTGGTCCAGGCCTGGACTCAATTATCTCCACGGTCACAGGGGGCAAGGGTGCCCTCCTACCGCAAGAGTATATGAACTAATCTAAAGGATGATTTTCGTTCTGATAAAGCCCATGTCAGCAGTCCTCCGCTAAGCCAGAGCAAACCAAGAGTTCTTGGGAGCTGGCTTAGTCCTGGATTAAATCCAAGCAGAGCAAGAACCCCGCCGAGTTTACGTCGGCATGAATGGGTGATCCCCGGTCCTCTTTTGGATCGTGTAGGGGGCAGTATGTCACTCTTTTCAGTCACTTGTTTCAGGAACGTGCAGGTTCCATGGGTCCTGGAGGTCATAGTTTAGGGTTACAAGATAGGTTTTAAGTCTCAGCCACCCAAGGGCAGATTCATCCTGTCTTCCTGACCAGAAAGAAGGGAAGCCTTCTGGGGTGTGTACGGGATCTGTCCTCTAGGAGTTATTGCCTATCGCAGTGAGAGGTTTGAGATACTATTCAAACCTTTTCGTGATCCCTAAGAAGGAGGAAACTTTCCGTCTGATTCTGGACCTAAAGTGCTTAAGCAGGTTTTTAAATGTCCCCTCATTTAAGATGGAATGTAGCAACTTAAAACAGCAACCTCAGGAGTCAGTGTATGTGAAGACAGGGATTCTGCCACACTCCCCCAATCACAATGTAGCAATAATGGATGTCCACAGCACTGCTTTCTTCTTTAATCTTTTATTCTCTGTTAAAGTTTTTTCATGTCTGTACTTTAACAGAGAATAAAAGATTAAAGAAGAAATACAGTGCTGTGGACATCCATTATTGCTACTTGTTTAAGATGGAGACAATAAGGTCCATTCTTCCCCTCGTTTGAGAGGGGTAGTTCATGACCACGATAGATCTGAAAGATGCTCCCTTCTCGTACCAATCCTCAAGGAACACTTCCAGTTCCTAAGGTTTGCATTCCTGGACCAGCACTTCCAGTTATCGCTCTTCCGTTTGGTCTAGCTAAAGACATTTTTCGAAGAGTGGACCATTCTGAATATCTCCTCTGTCTTCTTCAATCCCATGGATGGCAGATAATCTAGCAAGTTTTCTTGTATCAAAAAATGCATAGTCACTAAATAGATTATGAACCAATGAAAAGAAACACTTGGTCTGAGGAGTAAAGGAGCTCTTTGGAAGATTTATTTTCCAACCCTGACTCTGCAGTACTATCTGAGTGTGATACACTGCCCTGAACCGAAGGTCATCCAAGTAAAGAACTGCAGAGATTCCCTGAGTTTGTACTACAGACAGCAGAACGCCCAGCACTTTTGTATACACTTTGGGTGCTGTATCCCAGCAGAAAGAGAGGGCCATTAACTAAGAATTAGGCTTGTGCATTTGTGCCTTTCAGATGGGGCCGCAAGCCACATTTGGTTATTTTCAGAGACCAATTTATTCTTTTTTAAATGCAACACATTAAGATCTGGATTTGCACAGATCTTAGTGTGTTGCACTTTTACAAGAATAAACCTTTCTCCGGAAATAGACTAATGTGGCCGCCATCTTCGGCATCCATTTAGTGAAAGGCATGAATGCATATGCCTAATGATAATGCTTGTCTAGAAAAGCAATCCCAGGAATTTACATGATCTCTTGTGAATAGGGATATGTAAATAAGCATATCTTACATCTATGGAAGACACACTGACCCTCCTGCACTAAAGGAAGTAAAGTACAAATAGTTTCCATCTTAAAAAATATAAATTATGCTTACCTGATATTTTTTTTTTCTTCAGATGGAATGAGTCCACAGCTGCATTCATTACTTTTGGGAATTCAGAACCTGGCCACCCGGAGGAGGCAAAGACACCCCAGCCAAAGGCCTAAATACCTTTCCCACTTCCCTCATCCCCCAGTCATTCTGCCGAAGAACAAGGAACAGTAGAAGAAATATCAGGGTGTAAAGGTGCCAGAAGAATAAGCTGTGGACTCTTTCAAACTGAAGAAAAGAAAATGACTAGGTAAGCATAATTTATGTATTTCTTCAGAAATGGAAAGAGTCCACAGCTGCATTCATTACTTTTGGAAAAACAATACCCAAGCTATAGAGGACACTGAATGTAAAACGGGAGGGTACAAAAGGCGGCCCATTCTGAGGGCACCAAGGAGGCTCACCGAACCTCAAAGATCTGAGGGCGACCAACAGATCTCAGATCCTGCTCCACACCGGACCAGCCCAAGCGATAAGCAGGTCTGAAAAACAGGGGAACAGACCCCAATCATCAACCTTTAAAACGTCTACTTTGGAAGTCTAGCTGACACCAGAAGCATACATCAGATTAGAAAGCAGGAGCTTTTGCCTGGGTTCAAACCGACAAACCTTCAGCTTCTGACGCAGTGGAGCTAACCAACATATCCCTTCCCTAGGGAAGGACGAAATGGAGTGAACCCGGCCACCCCAACAGAACTTGGGTGCTAACCCAAAGAGCTCCTTCAAATAGGTACTGCCAAAGAGAACTCCATAGGAGATGAACATAGCAAATGCAGTAAGTCCATATGAAGACCCAGCATAACTGACAGGCTTAACATGGGGATTCCAATCTCCCCAGAAGAGAAAACTGCTCAACCTTACAGGATAAAAACACGTTACAATCTCCTGCAAACAGTATAGGACAACAACCCTCCAGAGAGAGGAACCCCCCCCCCCTCCATAAGAAGGACAAACAACCCTCCCAAAGGGAAGGGCAGATATAAGAACAGCGCACATACCCACAAGACATGAGCCATAGTCTGATGAAAACAAAAATCGAATGAAAATCATCCAGATGTCCTGATGACCACAGAAGAACTCTCCCCGAAGGGGAGTATACATCGTTCAAAGGACAAGGCAGGTCAAAAGTAGCGTATCCGAAAGCGCACAGAAAACCTGGCCAAGCTGCTAGCAGGCTTGACTAGCCAGTCCTTAGGCCATAGCCTATGTTCCCTGAAAAAAACTGGATCACCCCGAACCAGCCACATGATTATAAATTTCCGGACATCCAGAAAAATCCTGAGCCCCAGAATTGTTTAAAACATACAACACCCCAGGGAACACGAATACCCCGTCTAACCGGACTAACCCAGAGAACGGGAACAAGACTCACTCATAAATCTTAACCCCGAAGGAAGAGAACACACCATACAAGAGTCCAACACTCCAAAAAGGAGCTAAGGCATGACAGAGGCGTGCCAAGACTCTAGAGACCAAGGGAGAACATCGAGGACACAGTCACCCGAAGAGCGAGCAGAACAAAGACAAGTCTCCATATCTCCTCAGTTATGCAACCAGAAGACCACACCCAAGGAAAAAGAATGCAAAGCATCCCAAACCCCGGTAGAACAAAACCCCAAGCGAAGCTCCGGGAATGAGAAAACACTGCCTAACATCCCTGAAAGGGAAACAACCGCTCCCAAAGTAGGAAAAAAACACACGGCCCTCCCCATAAGGCGATCAAAACCGCAAAGGAGAAACGGACAAGGTCCAGAAATCTCGACCTGAAGGAAGAGAACCTCAAAAGGAATAAGTCCAGAAAAAGGACAATTCCAAGGAGCCCCTGAAAGGCAAGATCGTCAAGAACCGGCAGCAAGGAGGCCCTGAGTCCTCCAACTTCCAACCCACGCGGGGAAGGAAATGCCCCAAATCCCGACGAAATAACGGAAAACCGAGTGTGTCACAGCGGAACTTCACCAAGTCCCAGTCGACCAGCTAGAGAGGCTAACAAGGACTGAACCAATCCGCCGTGCCTCGCAGACCCTCAGGTCCTCTCAGAATGCTTAGCTGAACTTGTAAAAGAAAAACAAGGAATAACACAAATAATAATGTGAAACACTCAGCGCCCCAACCGAACCAGCCAGGCAGAACAGGAGCCAAGTGTCTGAAATAGGCCGCAAGACAGAAGGGTCCGAACCCAATCAGGATCAGCCTGAAACTCAGGGTCCATACTGTCAAGGCTGCAAATAGTTATCCCCAGAGATGGAGAAGAAACAGCAGACAAACATAGGACTAACATGTCCTCACACTAAACAAACTTCCGTAGAAGTAAACTGCGCGATCAAAAATCGCGAGCATCGATTCCAGAAAAATTCCCGAAGGAAATACATAAACATTAGCTCAAATAAAAAATCATCCTAACAAAATTAAAATAAAAGATAAGGCAACCCGTAGGTTATCACCCAAGTAGAATAGACATCCCACAGGACTCAGGACTGGAAAGGATACTCAATAAACAAGGCTATAAAAAGATTACTTCATCCTCATATAGCTAATTCTGCAAGCCGTTCGAAGTAGAAGACACCAGAACGTGCCTCAAAAGGACACAAAGGCGCGCCAGTCTATAGCGAAAGGCACAGCATACCCTCGCTGGAGCAGAAGACGACCCCAACCCGAAGGTTGACCCCCTGAAGCCTCAGGGACAGTCATTCCCCCGGAGAGCTGAACAGGCCATCCCATGCCTGAAGAGCTCCGGTCAACAGAACACGTACACTATCGAAAGCACACTTCTGGTAGTTGCAGATAACAATGGACATGCAAAAACGTGCCATAACCTCCGGGGGGGGGGGGGGGGGAACAAGCCACCTTCCAGAGAAGGATAAGCAAAATCTGGGTTTCCTGCATGTGTAGTAAGAGTTAGTTAAAAAAGCCAAGAGCCTAAGTAACACTACACATAAGCAGGTTGAATCACATAACAAACATGATTAAAAACCTCCCTGTTCAATAACCCCCCTCAGGAGATATTAACCCTTGATGCCAAGATACAAAAAGGCGCCTCACCGAGAGTTATAGTTAGTCCCGCAAGGTGGTAACCTCTCGGGAAAACCTTTGTAATACAAGATAATCATAACAAAAGTAAAATGAAACGATTTAACCGGAATCTATGCCGTGGAACGGGAACACGGCCCTTCAAGTGTGACAGATAGTAGCATCGCCTCTGCCATGGACTTGAGAGAAGAAAGCAGGCAGCAAAACTCGTTAACGCTGAATGCTTGTGGAGCTGTTAATATGAGTCGGATGGTTTCGCAGAAAGACTCTCCCTGCATCTCTGGACTTTCATCCATGCCGAAGAGTACTACCCTCCATAAGAGACTATTGAAAACTTCTGACACTTCTTTGCCAACCTCCTGGGACGAAAGGCAAAGAATGACTGGGGGATGAGGGAAGTTGGAGAGATATTTAAGCCTTTGCCTCCTCCTGGTGGCCAGGTTCTGAATTCCCAAAAGTAATGAATGCAGCTGTGGACTCTTTCCATTTATGAAGAAAATTGAACTTTCAGAAACATGTTCAGTATTTTGAGATGTAAAATAGACTCTTTTTTGGTACTATAAAGAAATTTGAAAAAAAAAAACCTGGTTTATTTCTGGAGTTAGAAATTGAGTAATTGCACCCATTAACTCCAGATCTCTTACATAAGCCAAGAAAGCTTGGGCCTTTAAAGGATCTGGAGGCACTCGAGACAGAAAGAATGTTCACCAAAGAGGCCTTGAATGAAAGCTTATTCAATACCCCAGGGAAATTATTTGCAATACTCCGGTATGGGAGTCTCATGGCCGTGCCCGGAATTGAACCTAGGACTCCAGGTTTGCAGCTTTTTGCTCCTTCCCTGTGCCACAAGAGGGCTTTGTATTCTGCTGTAGTTCCTGGAGACCTACTGCCTGCACTGGCTAGCACTCTGGTTCCACCTGCTTGCCAGCTGCAGATAGTTACACAATCAGCACTGTTATAAAAGTCTGCCTCACAGGCCACTCCCTGCCCTGACATTGTGGTTTATACACTTTGCCTCTGACCTGTTCTTTTATCTCTGATGTTTGGGGGTTCTCCTGGCTCCTGTAAACTGGCTTGTCTCCTGAACTCTCTTTTGAATCTCCCGTGTGTTTGATGAAGTATCGGACTGCTTCTTTGGAATACTGAACTTGGCTTTTTTTCTAACTTCTCATCCGGATTCTCCGTGTTTGGTGACTGATCAGACTGCTCTTAGGTATTTGACCCTCGGCTTGTCTTCAGACTATTTTTTTGTTTCCAGCCTGTCACAGCTTCTGGTATATTCAGTGTCCCCAACCTGTCACTCCGGTATTCTGTTCCAGTACCCTAGCCCTGCAAAGGACACCAGTATCCAGTACTTAAGCTCTGCAGGGGGCCTCTGCCAAGCACTGGTATCCTGCTTCAGCACCCTAGCCATGCAAAAGCATCTGCCAAGCACCAGTGGCCTGCTCTTGTACCTAAAGTTTGTACTCCAGTCCATGGCCCTCGAGTGGGCACTTCAGCCCTTGGCCCTCAAATGGGCATTCTAGTTCATGGCCCTCACGTGGGCAGAACTTCTGACTTCAATGCGGGCATTACTGCTGCCTAATCCTGATTCCAGAATCCGACTCAAGTTTCCTGTACAATAAACTTGCCTTGTCTGTTTTCTCAACCATGCCTAAAACGGGAAGTTCTGCAAATAAACCCATTCCACTGACCTCTTTTAGTGCACACAATGGCCCTAAGTCTGACACCTCTACATAAAAGCTCCAAACCTGGGAACCCGCTCTGCCGAGCATGACACAGGGCCGCACCTTCATGCGGTCTTAGAGGCTGAGGTGTTTGTTTTTGGAAGAAGGGCTAGACTTCCAAGACTATTTGAAATATTCAGATTTCTGGGCAGAGTGTAAAGCTTTTTAAACTTTAGATTACCAAAAGAAACAAACATGCCCTGCAGATCTAAGCTTACCCTTAGATTTGTATTATCTCGGGACAGAAAAGCACCCTTACCCCCAAGTGAATGTGGCAATATTATCCATTCCAGGTCCAAACAGAGATTTACCCCAAAAGAAAACAAATTAATCTCCATTTAGATAACATATCAGCAGACCAAGACTTAGACTTAATGCAAATCATTTCCACTGCTGTGTTACAATTTGCGATCCTGTCCAAAAAGTTTTCCTCAGAAACAAGTCCTTAATGGTTGTCACACCAAACCGCCATAGCAGCTACACAGGCAACACTTACATCAGGTCTAAACATAAAACCTGCAAGCTGAAAGAATCCCCTATGAAAGCCTTCAAGATTCCTATCCTCCAAAGGAATAGTGGTAAGCCTGGCAAGAGTGGAAATAAGCTGCATCCACCATAGTAATATTTTCTCAAATCTCTGTATTACCCAAAAGGAGAGAAAACAGATTTAAACTTAGCAGATGGAACAAAATGAATACCTGTTTCATACCATTCCATAGAAATTAGTTCAGAAAAAGGAAGGCTGTTTGGGAGTTGCCTTAACGAATTTATCAGTCCTCTTAAAGGGACACTGAACCCAAAATTTTTCTTTCGTGATTCAGATAGAGCATGAAATTTAAAGCAACTTTCTAATTTACTCTTATCAAATTTTCTTAATTCTCTTGATATATTTATTTGAAATGCAAGAATGTAAGTTGAGATGCCAGTCCATTTTTGGTGAACAACCTGGGTTGTTCTTGCTGTTTCGTGGATAATTTCATCCACCAATAAAAAAGTGCTGTCCAGAGTCTGAACAAAAAAAAAAGGCTTAGATGCATTATTTTTCAAATAAAGATAGCAAGAGAACGAAGAAAAATTGATAATAGGATTAAATAAGAAAGTTGCTTAAAATGGCATGCTCTATCTGAATCTCGAAAGAAAAAATTTGGGTTCAGTGTCCCTTTAACTGGTTGCTTAACTAGCAAGACAATCCTCTACCTTTATTACAATTAAAACTTCCCACAATAAAGCATGAATATATTTAAGCCTGAAATTAAAGGACACATCCTCTGTCACAGCAGCAAGGTCCTGAGACTCAGAGAGATTATCCTCAGAGTCAGAAACACCCTTTTCAGCAATGGATAACTTCGAGGGGCCGCTCCTAAAGGGAAGTTCTATATGAGCTAAAGGCCAAAGAAGGACCGCCTTGAAATCCTAGCAAACATCTGCTCAGCTGGAGTTAAATCAGTTAATACCTCATTTATAGTAGAGTAAATATAATTCTTAAGTTTTAAAGTTCAGATTAACTGTCCTGGGAGCAATTTTAAAAAGGCAAATACCCTTGCACACTATGAAGTGTAGCAAAACTCATTTATAGGGTAAGAAATAGACTCGGTACGAGGTACATAGCTGAGCAGGGACACACACCTGACAATACTTAAAAAGCAAACACAAACTGCAAGTAAACTAGTTTGCTCCATAACAACTAAGGAAGTAGCTTAAAGGGACATGAAACCCAATTTTTTTCTTTCGTTATTTAGAAATAGCTTGCCATTTTAAACAACTTTCTAACTCAATATTATCTAATTTACGTCATTCTCTTGATATCATTTGCTGAAAGGCATATCTAGATAGGCTCAGTTGCTGCGCATAGATGCCTCGTGTGATTGGCTCACCCATGTACATTGCTATTTCTTCAACAAAGGATATCTAAAGAATTAAGCAAATTAGATAACGGAAGTCAATTGGAAGGTTGTTTAAAATTTTATTTTCTACCTGAATCATGAAAGAATAATTTTGGGTTTAGTGTCCCTTTAAGTATCAGAGATAGACTGAAGCAAATCAGCAGTACAAAGCACACAGATAAAAATTAACTCTGAAGGAAAGAAAACTGCTAAATAGCACGCTAAATGGTTAATCCTTAGCACGCCTGTTCTACCGTTGAGCACTAAAGCCAAGAACCTGAAGGAGACAAGAGGAAACATACGGCAAGTGAAAGAAAATACACTGTGTACAGTAATTTCTGAGCTAACACTGCTAAATTAAAAAAAATTCTACATTTTTAAAAGTGTACAAAAATACTGCAAATTGCTAATTTAAGGTGTACAAATACATGTCCCCAGACATATGAAGAATGTGTACATATTCATACTAATAGCCGGTGGGCTATAAAGGTGAAAAAATAATTACCTGTCATTACCTTCTTCGGCTGTGAATGTTAGCTCGGCTATACACGTTTAAAGGGGCAGTCAACACCAGAATTTTTGTTGTTTTAAAAGATAGATAATCCCTTAATTACCAATGCCCCAGTTTTGCATAACCAACACAGTTATAATTATACACGTTTTACCTCTGTAATAACCTTGTATCTAAGCCTCGGCAGACTGCCCCCTTATTTCAGTTCTTTTGACAGACTTGTATTTTAGCCAATCAGAGCTGTCTCATTGCTAAATTCACGTGCATGAGCTCAATGTTATTTATATGAAACACGTGAACTAATGCCATCTAGTAGTGAAAAACTATCAAAATGCATTTAGATTAGAGGCGGCCCTCAAGGTCTAAGAAATTAGCATATGAACCTCCTAGGTTTAGCTTTCAACTAAGAATACCAAGAGAACAAAGCAAAATTGGTGATAAAAGTAAATTGGAAAGTTGTTTAAAATTACATGCCCTATTTGAAACATGAAAGTTTTTTTGGACTTGACTGTCCCTTTAAGCCATATCATCAATCAATACAATTTAGGGGCACTTTCATTCATCGTTTTTCCTAATTTTCTTTTAAAAATGTAATAAATACCTTTTTATCTTCTATTTTCTACCGCGATTCCTCCGTCCGCCATTTTGTCCCACTTTTAGAGAATGATTGACAACTACGACTGCTAATCCTCCCCCCCTCCGGGGGTTTAACTTTTTTTAAACATCAAGCGCTTCTTCTGCGCATGCGTTAGAATATATTCTGCTGGTTCTGAGCGATGCACGTCTGTGCAACACCCATGCTCTATAGGAAACAATTGGATGCACAGAGTAAGTATATGCTAACGCAGGGTAACGCATGCGCAGTGTAAGTATCTAAAATGCTAACGCTTGCGCATAGTAATTACATTGATTTTGAACGCATGCACATATTAAGTAGATAGGTTGTTAACGCATGCACATAGTAAGGGCTCAACGGGTGTGCCCTTCAGGACCGCTTTATACGTCACCCTCTGAATACCACGGAAGTGCAGGATGGGAGGAGTGATCTCAAAACGGACCCAAGTTAGTATTAAAAATATATAATAAATTATCTATATTTTTTTTTTTAAAAAAGGTAGCGGTTTAAGTACATATGTATTCACCAAGTATTAGGAGGCTTCAGCACTAGAAAAATTGACATTCACTTTAACTCGGCTGCAGCAACATGTAGACAAGGCCATTCTAGGCAGTTCAAGCACGATGCCAAGGATCTAAATCAGTAACAGCATCTACAACACAGGGGACTGGTGAATAAGTTCTCATTTCACCTGGGGAGGGCTGTGGATCCCACAAATAGCAACTCACTGTAGACCAGGAGATTGGTGGACAAGTCCATATTTTACCTGGGAGGCCTGCGACATGCCAATGCCTGGATGAACGCCTTGTCTACCCTTCTGACAGGGTTCTGCAAGAAGGAAATGAGCCTCAGTTTAAAGGACCCTTCTCAACAAGTAAATCTGCACTTCTCTTTAACCTCACTCCTCATCAAGGAAGCAAAAGAAAATGACTAAGGGTCATGGGAAGTGAGAGGAAATTAAAGCTCTGGTGTGCTGGGTTATCATTTGCCTTTTTCTAATGGTCAGGAGGGGAATTCCCACGGGTGATGAAGTTGTGCACTCTCACCATCTCATGAAAGAAAATAGAAGAGGAAAGAAGTTTATTCTGCATCTCTTGCGAATTAGATCAGGTTATTGCTTCAAAACATTATTATACAACCTTAGCAGCTGCAGCAATAAGGTACTTGCTATAAAAACAAGAAAAATAGCAGATTTTGAAAGGCCTTTTTTACATATTTTAAGGCAACATAATCAACAATATGTATGGAGTAATGTTATAAGGCAGCATATATATTTCAAATGGCAACTTCACATCAACCCAAATATACAAAGGCAGTCTGTCTTTAGTAAAAAGATTCATAGTATGTTCAGTGTAGAACAAATAATGTCCAGTATAGACGGTCACCCAACCTGGCAGAGTTTTGAAAGAATGAGGCTACTTAGTTTCCTCAATTTTGGGGCGGTTCCACGGCATAAACTGAGAGTTTTGACTAATTGGGAGAATGAATTTTAAGGGGCTTTATTCATTTATTATATGGTTTGATCATAGTGTTGGTGCTCTATGGCAAGTTAGAGGGTGGGAACAAGAGATCTGTTACATATTGGAGTGAGAATTTGAAAATAAAGAAAAAAAATCACAAAACATGGTGAAGTAAAAGCTTTTTTTATTGATTGCACAATATCATTGGTTTAAAGACATTTTCTTTACCAAATAAATTACCCACATAAAAAAATAACAGTGTTGGACAACAGATAACGCCCACTGGCATAAAAGAGACTGACATGTTGCAATATCAAAGGTCCAAGATCAGATATCCAGCTGAAGAATTAAAAACTGAGCACAGGCATGTGGCCATGTGACACAGCAGATGTTAAAGGGACAAGGAAGTTAAAATGACAGCTCCTTTCCATGTGGTAGACTCAAGAGCGTGCGTCTGGGGCACTATATGGCAGAGGTGTTTGTAACAACTATATATAATTCTTAAAGGGACATTAAACACTTTGAGATGGTATATAAAGAGATATGTTGTGTTTATAGATTAGCGCTGCGGAATCTGTTGGAGCTCTACAAATAACCGATAATAATATATAAATATATATATCAAAATATAAAAACATATGCAAAGAGGAAGGGGTACTGGGTGGAGTGAGGAAGGGGTAGTGGGTAGAAACAAAAGTGTCGAGTGTCATTTTTGGCTATATATATATATATATATATATATATATATATACATATACATACACACACATATACATATATATATATACACACACACAGACACAAACACATATACTCGAGTTTACATATATACTCTACAAAATACTATCTTTATTTATTTTCTCCCCTTTTCCTGTAGTTCCATTCTGAAATTGTGAGCTTTTCAGCTCCTGGTAGAAATGGAAGTGCAGAACACTGTTGTATTCCTTACAGCTATTGGCTGCACACTCTAGTGACCTATTTATAACTGTCCCTAATTGGCCACAGCACAGAAGGTAACTTAAGTTACAACATGGCAGCTCGAGGTGTTTTATAGACACTAAAACTTTACACTTATTTTATCACTATTTAAACTAATGAAACTTTAAAAAAAAACCCATCTAAATGTTATTCACAGACTAATCTTTTCTTTGAATGCATCATTCTATCTAGCATTTATTTAGTGTTTAATGTCCCTTTAAGGTATATGCTCGCTTCTGAGCCTTCCTCAGTATGTTTGAGGAAATGAGCTACGTTTCAACAAAGGATAGCAGTTTATTTTATTTTTAAAAACTGTACAATCTCTGAATCATTTAAGTGTCTGAGTTCCATGTCCCTTTTAAAGACAGTTGCACAAAATGCAGAACAACATTTAAAAGGATGATATTGTTGAATGTTTTGGATTTAATATACCACTAAAAATACAAAAATCACATGAAGTGTTCTCCACAGAAGATTTTGCCAGCCGGTTGGCATTATGATGTGGCCAGGTGGGGGCATGTGTATGAATGTTAAATAAGCTATCAAAAGTAAAAATGAATGGCATAATGCAACATAAATTGATTTTGATAAACATTGTAAAAAAAGAAGAAGCTAATTTTAATCTTAATATTGGCTTAAATTTTTAAGCAAAAATCAGCCGGATGGTGTACCTATTAAATAGGTCATGAGGAGAACACTGACATGTGTAAACTGGACTAGTTAGGTACAGACAACATAGGTAAAATGTTAATGCATTATATGGCTTCAAACATACAATTATAATACATTTTAAAGCACATTAGAATATATTGATAAATTACACTTAATATGCTTCCTGATACACACACTTGGCTCTCAGAGGCACAACTTGATTAGTGTTTACACAGCTTAGCATAGGAAAGTACACAGAGAGTATGCTATATCTCAATAATTCTTCAGACTTCATACAATATGGCCAGTTTTGAATGTTATCTCTGTAACTATCAGAAAATCATGGTTATGATACATAGGAAAATGATAAGATTTCAATCAATTATCCCCTATTTTTACATGGTGTATATATATATATATATATATACACATACAGTATATATATATATATATATATATATATATATATATATATATATACATATATATATAATTATTTTATTTTAAACAATAACCTTACCTAAATCTGGCATTATCCAACTGGACATTTTTAGGAAATATTAATTTAGTGTTTAATAGCTATACAATCTATATATGGCTATTAAGTCTTCTTAAATATATATCTGTGGCCACCCACATGTTAGGAAGTTGGCCATTACTGCTGTAAAGTATAAGAAGCAGTAATCTAATATTTAAGACAGTAACCTTCACTGTATGTGTCTAAGGTTCAATAAAATATCAAGTAAAATGCAAGTATTTGGCACAACGTAGAACAATGCCTTTCTTTACATCCTTAAACACTTAAAGCTGTTGCTGAAGTTGATGACATAAAACTTTGTGCAAGATCCATCCGTACACTAAAACTGACAATGTGGAAATTATCAGGCAACGTGGGTCATAAACTTTGTCAAACTCACATATACATAAAGAAAACGTCACATTATCACTAGTGTGAATCGTGGGGTCTTGAATTTTACAAAATGAGAACTCTGGAAACAAAGCAGAACATCAAAAAGGTGCAAATACAAATAACTTGCCACAAAAAAATACATATAATAGTTTACTTCATTTCTAAAGCTTTAAGATTTGGCTTTAAATTTCAAGAGGCCACTACATCGCACAGTGTTTGCTAATAAAGTGCACACACATCTCTATGATCTTACTCATATCATATACTCAAACTATAGGGGGGGGGGGGCTCTAGTAACTGAACAAAAGTATATAAAGCTCTGGAGCATTTATAAGAAATGGAGGGAGAATTACTACATGATATACCTGGGCTGATTTTCTCATAAAGCATAGTAAGCAGCTGTCTGGGAGCACCCAACTATCTGCTGAAGTAATGCAACTTTGCAATCCAATGTTTGTAGAAAGTATGGCAACCAAATTCACCCAATCAAAGAATGCAAAAAAATAACTGATATGTTTTTCTTAAAGGGATACTAAAAACTTGTAATTACTAGACCTTTCCGTTGTCTTACTATAGAACAACATTGACCAAGTGTAAATATCTTAAAAACAAAATGACACCTTATTTGCTACAATTGTTTTTCAACAAACTCCAACCACTTATTTGCAGTAAACAAAAGTTAACCACTTTCATTTTGTAAGTAAAAACGCCATTTTTTTGTAGTTATCTGCGGACGTCAGTAAGGGATAATTATATGCTAAACGATTATCCTTGAGGAGTCGGCACTTTCTGTTCCAAGAATTAGAAAACTCCCAATTTTCAAAGTAAAATTACATGGCAAGGAGTCCAAATAAATAATGAAATATTGCAAGGCTGTTTCACTGCACATAATAAAAGTTTTTATAATATAATCTCAAAGTGTTTGCTACCCCTTTAAGTATAACTATGTTTTGCAGTGAATCCCATGCTAGCATTTGTGTATAGGAATATATAATCAATGTATATCCAGTGCTCAGAATCACAAGATTACTCTGCTATGAAATTATGTAAATTTACTTCTTTCCAAGAAAATGGATAAAAACAATGAAATGAGTGGACGGCTAAGAAAAACAAAACGCACACTATATTATGCAGAATGACTCATTTGAAAACATTACCAATTCCCAAGTAGTGTAAGTGAACAGCATTTCAGCCCATACCAAGCTAAGGTATTACAGTCTAATATATCCTTGTAGTACTCAACTACTGATCACGTTATCATATTTTAGACACATAACTGAAGGTAGCAGTGGGAGGGTGCATGTTTTTACTAGGGTTGCACCGATACCGATACTAGTATTGGTATCTGTACCGATACCAAGTATTTGCATGAGTACTTGTACTCGTGCAAATGCACCAATACTTAAACCGATACCTCCACTTCCTACCCATATGCTATCTTGTGGTGGTTTTTCAAACTGCATCTTCCCATTTCACTGGAGTGGAGACTAAACTAAAATTGTTTACTACTGTTCTGCCAATACAAATTGCTGTTATTTGTATTATTGTAGGAGAGATCACTGTACCTCGTTCAGACAAACCCCTGAAGTACTGGGTAGTTAATAAACAGATTTCCATCCCTGGCTAAAATGGCCCAAAAATATCTTTCTGCCCCATGCAGTAGTGTGGAAAGTGAAAGACTGTTCAACTTAGAGTCGAACCTCCATACAAATGTCAGATTGATGTTATATAACAGCCCTACAACCCAATTGTATCACCCCTTTAAATGTAATATTTTATTGTAATATTTTTTATTTATAAACATGTTCAGTGAACTTTTTTATTATTTCATAATGTCTTTTGAATTACAGTCCTTTATAATTTTAAAGAAGGAATCTTAAATAATTACTCTGTATTGTGCTTGGTAAACTGTCACATGACATTTAAAAAAAAAGTATCAGTAATTGGTATCGGCGAGTATTTGAAAAAAAAATATCGGTACTTGTACTCGGTCATAAAAAAATGGTTTTGGTGCAACCCTAGTTTTTACCTAATTAAAGGGACAGTAAACACCTTACAAGACATTTCTGTTGTGTTGCTATAGATTACCATATCATCCAAGTTTAAACATTTTGAAAACAAACATCCTTTTTTTACTGCAACTGTTTTTCAATAGTCAAACTGCACAATTTGCCTTATTTGGTGGAGACAATCTGGGTTTGAGTCTGCAGACAAAGCTAGCCATGGCCATACAGTGCATTGTTTTAAGTTGGTATCAGCTACAGACAATTAAGGAAATATATGTAGCATTTTTTTTTACCTTTTTCATGTAATTTATCTCTGAAAACTGGATTTTTCTCAGTTCTAAAGAGACAGATAATTCTAGCTTTCAAGAACAATATTATAAACAGCCACCAATAAATCTTCAATCAAAATGTGTTACTAAATTTTACTCTAAGGATTAGGCCTGGTATTTTAGTAAATATCTTCAGCTTGGCATACTGGAAAAAAATGGCAGATAAGGGGAAATACTAAAGATATTTTATTTGGTGTCATATATTTGCATATGCAAACAAAAATATTTCAGTTTAAATATTCGTACATCCTAAATAGTACCTGCTTCTATAATTTGCAGTAACATAAACAGTGTGTATAGTTAAAGGAACATTATACTGCAAAACATGTTTTTGCTTAAATGTGTTCCAAATTATCCATTATTCTTGTTGGAGACTGGAGTGTATTACATTGTTTGCAAACAGCACCATTACCTTTATTTTTTCATTTTAAATAGCTGTTTTTACCTATTAAAACCCCCACCTATATTGAAAATATGAATACAACCGTATTCTCTGTAGAAAAGCTATATAAAACAGGATACTATAGCACTAATTAACCTCCCACTGTAGTGGAGGATAGTAGAGAGATTTTTGTATCTCAAAATTGCTGTTTTTGCTCACTTAACCCCCCCAGCCATAATGAGCTTTGCAACAGCTATTAGGATTTGCTATAAAGAGAAAATATGAGCAGCTGTGCTTTTCCTGCAGACTCAGCCAATTTATATGGAGGTGTCATTAAGAATAATTGCAGATAGTTTTAATGACCATAATAAGCAATTTCAAATAAAAAATAAAGATGAAGAAACAATTCCCAATACATTTAAAACACATTTTACAATACAGTGTTCCTTTAATTTTACTCAATCTAATTGGCTTGAACTTTTATTGAATATCTTTTAATATATGAGTTAGAGGCATATATGAAAGAAGTTGAAGGACAAAATGATTAAATTAATAATACAAAAAAGGGAGAAGAGCACTGTTATGTCTTGTTGCTGTGTGTGAGTCCAACCCCCACAATATCCAAAGTCCAACCCCCCACACCAGTCTACACAAGTCCCGCCTCTGAAGAACTAAGTAACACCCCTACAGACCTAGGCCCTAATGTGAAGTGTTCAATATGCCAAGATATATGTTGGTGTAGATAATGATTTATTAGCAAAAGTATTTTTATTTTAAATGTAGACAGTTTACCCTATTTCAGGGAGTGAACGCCACCAAACATAAATATAACATCTTAATCATTGCTCTATAATAATTATGGAATTAATCTGCCCAATTAAATATGCTAAGCAGCTGGCAATAATAAGACAGATTGATGATTTGTATTAAAAAAACCCCCCCAAAAAACAGTCATCACCTAATTTTTAGAATACAAGAAAGCTCTTAATTAAATACCACTATCTTTCTAAAAAAAAAAAAAAAAGAAGAAAAAAGAAAACCCTGAGAGTTGCCAGCTCCTCGTTGGGCTTTGGGCACTTAAAGAGCCGCAGCCTACATATACTTTTTACAAGACATATATAAAATCAGAGATACACTAAATAAGATATGTACTTCATATAATAATGATAAAAGCAAATACAACAAACATGTACAAGGCACATGAAAAAGAAATGTTCAGATCACCACTTACAACACCATCTCATGTCTAGATCCGCACACAATATATATATGGAAACTATTAAATTACAATGAAATGTTCAAATTTGTCACTACATTATACAAAATTAAATACAACTACATTTTTTTTAAAGGTTTTAAATGTATCCTTTTCATATAAACAGCTAAAATAAAAGGTGATATTTCATACTTTAACAAAGATTTACACACTGTACCCTTTGCACCATTTAACAGGCTGCGATTCATTCCCAATTCCATTCTACTGAATGTAATGCCAGTCATTTCTGCTTAAGGTAATATGAATTTTTGTTTTAAGTGATTTCATGAACAATGTAAAGAGATTAAAACATATTCTGGCAACAGAAAAAACAACCTTTACTTGGCTTATTCTTACATATTTGGTTTCCTTAGACTCCCATGTAGTGTTACTTTTGCAGGTCTCATAGACACTACTAACTATACAATCCTTTTGTCATTCTGCATCAGATTTTTACCCCCATTAGCACAATTAATGCTCTTAAACGTGAACTGAAAGTTCAGCAAAAAAATGTAAATCTGAATGCACCAAAACCGACAGAACTTTGCCTTTTTTATTATAAATTAGAGGTTTTACAACTGCCAGGTGCAGCGTTGTATGGCTCAGAGTTCAACCTTGAGCTGATCGATAATGTTGGAGCAGCAAATAGATGACACAAATACGTATATGCCCAATGGAAAAAGTTAAAGGGATATGAAACCCAACATTTTTCTTTCATGGTTCAGACAGAGAATACAATTTTTTTTTTAACAAGTTACCAATTTACTTCTATTATCAAATTTGCTTTGTTCTATTGTTATTCTTTGTTGAAGAGATATCTAGATAGGCAGCGTGCACATGTGGAGCACTGCATGACATGAAATAGTGCTGCTATCTAGTGGTCTTGCTAATGTATAACATTGTTGCAAAACTACTGCCATATAGTGCTGTAGACACGTGCACACTGCTGAACTTACCTTCCTCCTTTTTAAAAAAGGATAACAAGAAAACAAAGATTATTTGATGATAGAAGTAAATTGGAACTTGTTTCAAATTGTATGCTCTCTCCGAATCATGAAAGAAAAAGTAAAGGTTTTATGTCCCTTTAAATACAATAGCACAAGTAATCAATAGGCACAAAGAAGTCATCAAAAATTCCAATGCCTTTCTCATTCACTAAACACACATCATTGGAATTTCAATTTAGCTTAAAGGGACACTAAACCCAACATTTTTTTAATGATTCAGGTAGAGAATACAATTTTAAATACGTTTCCAATTTACTTCTATCATCTAATTTGCTTCATTTTTAAGATATCCTTTGTTGAAGAAATAGCAATGCACATGAGTGAGCCAATAACATGAGGCATCTATGTGCAGCTACCAATTAGTAGCTACTGCGCCTATCTAGATATGCTTTTCTGCAAAGAATATCAGGAGAATGAAGCAAATTAGATAATAGAAGTAAATTAGAAAGTTGTTTAAAATTGCATGCTCTTTCTAAACCATGAAAGAAAAACATTGGGTTTAATGTCCCTTTAAATGTGCCATATTGAATTAGATCATCGGAGGAAATGTCAAAAATAAGTGAAAGCATGATAATAGCAATAAAATCTAAGGACGACCAACAAGTTATAAACTGAAACATTATTAACAATTATTACAGGACTACGTGACTGTCCATTTATGTGATTCACCAAAACTCACAAGCTGGTGTACACCATGACAGCACTAAGCTTGAATTAACATATATCAATTCATATGTGAGTCTTGAATCAGTACAGTACTCAAATTGGCTGACATAGACCTTGTATTCTATACCGCACAATACATAATTCCGGTCCTTATCTTAATATGATCCTTGACTTGTGCAATTTGAAGCAAGTGCCTATGGTTTATGTTCTTTAAAACAGAACGTTCTGCAGTTTTGGTGACCTGGCTCATTCCTCATCAACAACCATCAGGAATCCCAAGATAAAGTTGATTGCTCGCTGACGTTCACTCGGCATCTGTTTGGCCACGAGATTTGGTGGTGGCCGAAGGATCAGACTGGTGAAAACAGTTGCTGTGTTTAATGCAAGAAAATGTGTTAATTTGATATATAACAAAAGTTTAATGTAAAAACAGCACTCTCTAATTGACATATAATCATAATTGATTTTTTTTTTTTTAAATAAAAACAACATTTTTGCTTACCAGATAAATTCCTTTCTTTTCTGGCAGGGAGAGTTCACAACTTCATTCCTTACTGTTGGGAAATACAACACCTGGCCACCAGGAGGAGGCAGAGACACACCCCCAGCCAAAAGCTTAAAGGGACAGTCTACATCAGAATTTTTATTGTTTTAAAAGATAGATAATCCCTTTATTACCCATTTCCCAGTTTTGCATAACCAACACAGTTATATTAATATACTTTTAACCACTGTGATTATCTTGTATCTAAGCCTCTGCAAACTGCCCCTTTTTTCAGTTCTTTTGACAGACTTGCAGTCTAGCCAATCAGTGCCTGCTCCCAGATTACTTCACGTGCACGAGTACAGTGTTATCTATATGAAATATGTGAACTAACACCCTCTAGTGGTGAAAAACTGTTAAAATGCAATCTGAAAGAGGTGGGCTTCAAGGTCTAAGAAATTAGCATATGAACCTCCTAGGTTAAGCTTTCAACTAAGAATACCAAGAGAACAAAGCAAAATTGGTGATAAAAGTAAATTGGAAAATTGTTTAAAATTACATGCCCTATCTGAATCATGAAAGTTTATTTTGGCCTAGACTGTCCCATTTACTCCTATTATCAAATTTTCTTTATTCTCTTGGTATCTTTATTTGAGATGCAAGAATGTAAGTTTAGATGCCGTCCCATTTTTGGTGAACAACCTGGGTGGTCTCCTTGCTGATTGGTGGATAAATTCATCCACCAATAAAAAAAAGTGCTGCCCAGAGTCTGAACCAAGAAAAAAGCTTAGATGCCTTCTTTTTCAAATAAAGGTAGCAAGAGAACGAAGAAAATGTGATAATAGGAGTAAATTAGAAAATTGCATGCTCTATCTGAATCACAAAAGAAAAAATTTGGGTTCAGTGTCCTTTTAAAAGCCCAGGAAGAAGCCACTGCTCTTGTGGAATGAGCCAGAATCCTCTCAGGAGGCTGTTGTCCCGCTGTCTCATAAGCTAGGCGGATGACACTCCTCAACCAGAAAGACAAGGAAGACTTAGTGGCCTTCTGACCCCTACGTCTACCTGCATAGATGACAAACAAAGATGAAGATTGTCTGAACTCCTTAGTAACAATGTATCATGAAACACAGCACTCACTGCACAGCCAGGAACAGACCCAGTATTGATACATAGAAACAAAAATTGTTCCAGCTGGTGCAAAAAAAGACTTTTATTGTGCAAACAGGGATAAAGAAGCGACGTTTCAGGCCCATACTTGGCCCTTTCTCAAGCTTAACCAAACATTAGTGAACAAACATTTAAATAGCCACAATGGCGCCAAATATTGTGATTGAAAGTGATACAATATTGCCCTCTAATGGAGAACACTAATATAACATACAAATGTATTTCAAAGTGCACATTGATGGCCTCAATACTGCCACCTAGTGAATCAACATCATATTCTCTAACAAATATATATCTCTCATATCATATATGCAAAAATCTTATATTAAAAATGAAAAATGATAATCAGCATTACAAAATTTCATATTAATAAAGATTAAAATGCATTGAGAATTTCATCATTGTTTTGATAACCACAATATATTAAACTAAAAAATATATGTCAAGTGTATCTACTCATAGATGGATCAATTATATTTGATAACGTTGTTTTCATCAATTAACTTAATCTTTATCTTAGTTTATAATCCATCACTACATAGATACACCCACACAATTGGTCAATATTAGATATTCAACACTATGTATCTATTCAAATTTATAGAGACATTTAATCTCATATTAATGTCATATTAATATCTACATGAGAATGCACATTCATTTATATAGTATAGCATTGCAAAAAGGCGTTCTTTATATCATTCCATTTTATTGAATCACCAAAAGGCAGTCCAATTGCATTCCCTATTTAAACCTTTGGGCCATAAAGTACCTAATTCATTAATCCAGAATGTTTCTCTCCTAGTTAGTATATTCTCCTTATCGCCCCCTCTTCTAGGTGTATTAATTTTTTCAATGATTTGGAAACGCAATTGACTTATTCTATGGCCTGCCTTTATAAAGTGTCCAGCTACTGGAGTATCCTTTTTTCCACAACGAATATTTGACTTGTGCTCAGAGATTCTCTCTCGTGCCTCCCTGGTCAATTGACCAATGTACATCAAGGAGCACGGACATTTAATTGCATAAATAATGTATTCTGACCTACAAGTCAAATATTCATTTATGGAGTATTTTCTGCCCGTATATGGGTGACAAAAGGTGTCACCCTTAATCATAGAGTTGCAGTTAATGCAAGATAGACATGGGTAACATCCTTTTCGTTTTTGACCAGTTATTGTACCCTGAATCTGTTTTTTCTTAGCCCCAATATCGGCTTTCACCAATTTATCTTTAATATTTGATAACTTCTTGTATTATACTGAGATATATATCTCAGTATAATACAAGAAGTTATCAAATTAATAAAATCATTCGTAAATATTGGCATATTTTATCTAAGTGTCACCCAGATATAGGGGCTTTTTCAACACCACCTATGTTAGCCTATAAACGTGGCCCTAATATTAAAGATAAATTGGTGAAAGCCGATATTGGGGCTAAGAAAAAACAGATTCAGGGTACAATGGACCAATTTATCTTTAATATTTGATAACTTCTTGTATTATACTGAGATATATATATCAGTATAATACAAGAAGTTATCAAATTAATAAAATCATTCGTAAATATTGGCATATTTTATCTAAGTGTCACCCAGATATAGGGGCTTTTTCAACACCACCTATGTTAGCCTATAAACGTGGCCCTAATATTAAAGATAAATTGGTGAAAGCCGATATTGGGGCTAAGAAAAAACAGATTCAGGGTACAATAACTGGTCAAAAACGAAAAGGATGTTACCCATGTCTATCTTGCATTAACTGCAACTCTATGATTAAGGGTGACACCTTTTGTCACCCATATACGGGCAGAAAATACTCCATAAATGAATATTTGATTTGTAGGTCAGAATACATTATTTATGCAATTAAATGTCCGTGCTCCTTGATGTACATTGGTCAATCGACCAGGGAGGCACAAGAGAGAATCTCTGAGCACAAGTCAAATATTCGTTGTGGAAAAAAGGATGCTCCAGTAGCTGGACACTTTATAAAGGCAGGCCATAGAATAAGTCAATTGCGTTTCCAAATCATTGAAAAAATTAATACACCTAGAAGAGGGGGCGATAAGGAGAATATACTAACTAGGAGAGAAACATTCTGGATTAATGAATTAGGTACTTTATGGCCCAAAGGTTTAAATAGGGAATGCAATTGGACTGCCTTTTGGTGATTCAATAAAATGGAATGATATAAAGAACGCCTTTTTGCAATGCTATACTATATAAATGAATGTGCATTCTCATGTAGATATTAATATGACATTAATATGAGATTAAATGTCTCTATAAATTTGAATAGATACATAGTGTTGAATATCTAATATTGACCAATTGTGTGGGTGTATCTATGTAGTGATGGATTATAAACTAAGATAAAGATTAAGTTAATTGATGAAAACAACGTTATCAAATATAATTGATCCATCTATGAGTAGATACACTTGACATATATTTTTTAGTTTAATATATTGTGGTTATCAAAACAATGATGAAATTCTCAATGCATTTTAATCTTTATTAATATGAAATTTTGTAATGCTGATTATCATTTTTCATTTTTAATATAAGATTTTTGCATATATGATATGAGAGATATATATTTGTTAGAGAATATGATGTTGATTCACTAGGTGGCAGTATTGAGGCCATCAATGTGCACTTTGAAATACATTTGTATGTTATATTAGTGTTCTCCATTAGAGGGCAATATTGTATCACTTTCAATCACAATATTTGGCGCCATTGTGGCTATTTAAATGTTTGTTCACTAATGTTTGGTTAAGCTTGAGAAAGGGCCAAGTATGGGCCTGAAACGTCGCTTCTTTATCCCTGTTTGCCCAATAAAAGTCTTTTTTTGCACCAGCTGGAACAATTTTTGTTTCTATGAACTCCTTAGTAGCCTGAAGGTAAAATTTCAAGGCACGAACCACATCTAGATTGTGAAGCAAATGTTCCTTCACCAAGTAAGGATTGGGACACAAGGAAGAAACAACAATCTCTTGATTAATGTTCCGATCTGACACCACCTTAGGAAGGAAACCTAACTTAGTACGTAAAATTGCCTTATCGGAGTGAAAACCAAGGTAAGGGGGATCACACTGCAAGGCAGAAATATTTGAGACCCTGCGAGCAGAGGCAATAGCCAACAAACAGAATCATCCAGGATAACAGTTTAATGTCAACAGTATGCATTGGCTCAAACGGAGCCTGCTGCAATACACAAAGGACAAGGTTGAGACTCCAAGGCGGAGCCACCCTTCTAAACATTGGCCTCATTCTAGTCAGGGCCTTAACAAAGGACTGCACATCCGGAAGCTCAGAAACACCGACAGGGCCGTTCCCTTCAGGGAACTAGCAGATATACCCTTCTCCAGTCCATGCTGGAGAAAGGATAAAATTCTGACAACCTTAACCTTATGTCAAGAAAAACCACGCTCTTCACACCAGTGCAGATAAGTCTGCCACACCTTATGGAAGATGCGTCGAGCTTGAATCAAAGTGTTGTTAACACTTTTAGAGAAACCTCTCTTGGCTAAGACTAAGCGTTCAATCTCCAAACAGTCAGCCTCAGAGAATCTAGATTTTGATGTAGGAAGGGACCCTGTAGTAGCAGGTCCCTGTGACACGGTAACCTCAGAGATGAGGACATCCCCACCAGATTCGCGAACCAAGTTATTTGCGGACAGGACGGAGCAATTAGAATCACCAGTGCTCACTTCTGCTTGATCCGAGCCGGGGGAGAAGAGGTAATGGAGAAAGTAGATATATGAGTCTGAACCTCCAGGGAACCGCTAAAACATCTATTAGTTCTTCTAGAGGATCCCTTGAGGATCCCTCGATCTTGACCCGTACCTAGGTAGTTTGTTATTTGGACGGGAGGCCATAAGGTCTATCTCCGGCATCCCCCATCTGGAGCATATTTTTCCAGCATCCCCCATCTGGAGCATATCTCTGCAAATACCTTGGGGTGGAGAGACCATTCCCCCTGGTGAAAAGATTGCCTGCTGAGGAAGTTTGCTTCCCAGTTGTCCACACCCCGAATGTGGATCACTGAAAGCATACAATTGTGGGTCTCCGCCCATTCCAGGATCTGAGAAACCTCTCATCGCTAAGGAACTCCTTGTTCCTCCCTGATGGTTGACGTAGGCTACCGAAGTTATATTGTCCGATTGGAATCTGAAAACTGGGTCGAACCCAGAAGGGGCCAAGCCTTCAGGGCCTTGAATATTGCCCAAAGTTCCAAGATATTGATCAGCAACGTGGATTCAATGAGTCCACAGACCCTGTGCCTTCCAAAAGGCTCCCCAGCCAGATAGACTTGCGTCCATAGTCACGGTCTCAAGAAACACGTGTGATCTTGAGAGAGCCACCAAGAGAGCGAATCTCTCGACAGGCTGTCCAGTACTATCTGTTGGGACAGGTCTGAATGGTCACTGTTCCATTGTATCAGCATGCATATTTGTAAGGGTTTGAGATGGAATCTGGCAAAGGGAATGATCTCCATACAAGACACCATGAGGCCAATCACCTCCATACACTGGGCCACCGAAGGACTTAGGGAGGCCTGGAGGGCAAGGCAAGCTGATGTTAGCTAGCAACGTCTCTAATCCGTTAGAAAGATCTTCATGGATACAGAGTCTATAACTGTACCCAGGAAATTTACCCTGGTATGTGGAGTAAGAGAACCCTTTTCCAAGTTTATCTTCCAACCATGTGACCGAAGAAGGAATTCCGAGTGCTCCCTTGCTAGACAAAAAGATGGTGTCAGTACAATATCGTCCAGGTAAGGTGCTACTGCGATACCTCATGTTCTGGCAACCGCTAGGAGAGCTCCCAGAACCTTCGTAAATATTCTTGGAGCAGTAGCTAAGCCAAACAGAAGTGCTGTGAACTGGAAGTGTTGGTCCAGAAATGCAAACCTCAGGAATTGAAAATGTTCCCTGTGTATCAGAACATAAAGGTATGCATTCTTCAGATCTATGGTAGTCTTAAACTGTCCTTCCTGAACCAGAGGAAGGATTGATCTTATTGTCTCCATCTTGAAAGATGGGACGCTTAGAAATTTGTTTAGGCACTTCAAGTCCAGAATTGGACAAAAAGTTCCCTCCTTCTTGGGAACCACAAAGAGTTTTTAATAGAACCCCAGACCTCTTTCTGATGCAGGTACCGGGAAAATTACTCCTAAAGAGACTAGGTCCTGTACGCAACCTAAAAAGACAGTCCTCTTCTCTGGTCTTGTAGACAGTCTGGAGAGAAGGAATCTGCCCCTGGGAGGATGGGACTTGAATCCTATCCGGTATCCCTGAGGTACGACCTCCAGAACCCAAGAGTCTTGAACATCCTGAAACCAAGCGTCTGAGAAAAGCGACAATCTGCCCCCTACTCGATCCGATCCCGGACAACTTGTTATTGGCATGTTGTGTGTTTGGATTTGTTCCAGGACTGAGCCGGCTTCCAAGTACTCTTGGGCTGCTCAGACTTGGATGAGGATTGAGATTGTTGGGACTTCTCCAAACGAAAGGAATGAAAATTTGACAACTGTCGTCCCTTAGGTCTGTTCTTATCCTGTGGCAGGAAGGCTCCTTTCCCTTCGGTAACTGTGGAAATGATGGAGTCCAAACCTGGTCCGAATAAGATCTTACCCTTGAAGGGGAGAGAATGTAACCTGGATTTAGAAGTCATATCTGCAGACCAAGACTTCAACTAGAGAGCCCTGCGGGCTAGAACCGCAAAACCTGAAGCATTTACGCTCAGGCGAATAATTTGCATATTCGCATCACAGATGAAGGAGTTAGCAATTCTTAATGTCTTAATTTTCTCCTGAATATCCTTGAGGGGAGATTCCACCACAATAAGTTCCAACAGAGTCACACCAGTAGGTAGCTGCTTCCGCCACCGCGGCTACTGCTGCCGTAGGTTGGAATAAAAATTATGTGTGTTGGAACAGTCTCCTCAGGAAAGTTTCTAACTTCTTGTCCATAGGCTCTCTAAAGGACAAACTATCCTCAAGGGGGATAGTAGTACGCTTAGCTAGCGTCAAAAAGGCGCCATCCACCTTAGGTATGGAACCCCACAATTCTATTTGAGAGTCAGGGACCGGGAACAATCTCTTAAAAGTTGCCGAGGGAGAAAAGGAAGTTATTTCCAATTCGTTACTAATAATGTTCGCCATACAAACTTGTACAGGAAAAATCTGTGGGACCTTCCCATCTTCGTAGACCCTCTCTAAATTAGGGATCTTGGGTTTCTCAGGTAGCTAATCCTCTGGAACCTCTAGCGTAGACAGGACTTACTTTAGTAAAAACCACAAATGTTCAATTTTGAATCTAAAGGAGGGATCCTCTGCCGGAGGAGACTTCGTAACAGACGTCTCAGACTCAGAAAGTTCACCCTCTGACGCTACAGAGGTTAACTCATCCTTGGATAGCTGAGACATACAGGCTAGATCCAATAGGAATTTAGATGACTAAGTCAGAAGAACTATGTTTAACCTTTCTCTTATGTTTTCCATAGATATGTAGGGCACTCAGGGCCACAGACACCGCCGATTGTAGCTGGATTATAAAGTCCGCTGGAAAAAGGCCCCCTCCAGATGGAGAATTAGGTTGATGGCTCAAAGGAACTAATTGTGCTATTATTGGCAGACTTAGCTCCCTTCTTAGACTTTAAATCAGTGCTTAGGCAATTGGAACAAAATTGAGCAGGCGGGCAATCCACAGCCTCCTCACAATATAAACAGGTATTATTTACTATAGAAGGAGTGGAACTCTCTAACGTAGTATCAAAGTCCTCCATAGCTTTGGTATGTTATTCCACCGATGGAATAAAAAAAAGCGTTTTAATATAATCAGGCACCTTTACAATCCCAATGGCTGGAGCACTCCCCACCTCCTAGACTCAGACAAATAATCAGTGAAACGCTCTCCTCAGGAGTGCTGTCTGCAGCAGGATCGCAAGGAAGTGAAAGAGGCCGCACCCGGTCACGTGGTGAGCAAGACAGTTCTTCCCCTGCTATGCAAAAGAGTGTTAAGCTAATATGAGCTGCGCAACACTCAAAAACGAAAGTGAAACCTGTCTGTTCCCAAGCCAAAAGCACATGAGCCCAAACCTAATGCAGAAAATAAAAATCCCTATAACTGTTCCCAATAATCTCCCTAAAGGACATACTAACCCTTGATCCTATTGAGGTATAGAGGAGTCACACTGTGACCCTATACAGGAGTCCCTGCTATAACAATAAAGCGGACTTACCCTCTAGGATCCATGCTGTGGAACAGATACGGCCTCCTAATTGTGACAGCCTTGTAGCGACGCTCTAACAGGGACCTGAGTGTTTAAAAGCAAGCAGTGAAACTCGTCAACACTGATTGCTCAGAAAAACTTTCCCTGCATCTCCAGACTCTAACTTTCATCAATACTCTCACTGAGAGGTTTATATGATTACTTAAAACTCCAGTCCTCTCTTGAAGGGAACATACCCATTACAGGACTATCTGACTCTTCTGACACTTCTCTGCCACCTCCTCTAGTGACGAAAGGCAAAGAATGACTGGGAGGATAGGGGAAGTGGGAGAGATATTTAAGCCTTTGGCTGGGGTGTCTTTGCCTTCTTCTGGTGGCCAGGTGTTGTATTTCCCAACAGTGAGGAATGAAGTTGTGGTCTCTACCTGCCTTATGGAAAGAAAAACAACTGCTTCTTACGGCAACTAGAAATAATTCTTACTAATCACGTTGGCTGTTTAAGTTATTATCTTGAGAGTACTTGAGCAGCTCGCGTAGAAATGCTATTAAATATCTAAATACATTTCTGTAGCAGCGGGGCAGCTTTGAAAAGCACAATTGGGCTATAAGATGGTGTTACTGAGCTGCTGTTTATTGTTTTTTGTATGTATTTGTAATATGACAATAGGGAAGACTCCATGGTCAATGTGCTTAGAAGAATATGGCTGCACCTCACTGACAAGACCCAAAGGAGGACCTAAATGATCATCTGGGATTGCCATGTTCCTTGTTCAGAGAGGGATTGCCTGGTATTTTGAGGCTGGACTGACCTTGTTAGGTGCGATCAGACTGATATTTCAGGAATGTTCTTCTATGTGAAAAGCACAATTGGGCTAAAAGAGACTGTTACTGTAAGAATGCTTCTCTTTTTGTATGTATTTTGTTATTTAGTAGATGATAATTCTGGGATGATACAAATATAATTTGATAACTTTATCCAGGCAACTTTCTGATAGGAGAAAAAAAAAAATGCTACTTCCGGCAACTAGGTATTATTCTTACCAATCATGTTGGCTGTTAAGTTGTTGTCTTGAGAGTACTTGAGCAGCTCGCGTAGAAATGCTATTAAATATCTAAATACATTTCTGTGGCATCGGGGCAGCTGTGAAATAACCTGCATGTAAAACAAACAACACATGTAAAGACTGAGGTTCAGCTCAAAAAATTTAAGTTAAAATAGAAATAAGTAAAGGCAGAGAGCATGAAACCTGTTTGCACAGCCGAGTATCATGGGAGCAATCAATGCACCGCTGGTGCAGCTCATAACAGATCACCGGCTCTGGCAAGGCTTCCAAAAATATCAGCAGTGCTTCAGCTACAGAATGGTTACTTCCAGCTATGTATTCTGAGTTAAGGTTTCTTACTAAAAATAAACAAGCATACAGAATAAACAAGCATACATAGGTATGATGAGATCATTATGCATCTAGAGGCTACGGTTTGTAAATATAACAATAGTTACATTAAATCATTACATACATGATTTGCCATTACTACTTCTACAATTGCATTTTGTAACTAGTTACTTAAAGTGGTGGTAATATAAGTAAAAATCGATCCTGATTTTTTTTTTATTACTACTTTTATAACATGTTATCATAGGTCGTAATCAATAATATAAATTGGAGCATCTATTACCATAATTATCCCCCCCCCCCCCTAAAAAACTTTTTTTTTATCCAATCTACAGCGTTGCCCTATGGCTCGGAATAAAAAAAAAAAGATTTGCAGAGCTGTTCATGCTTGTTGGTGTATGGCAACGCAGATAAATGGGCGGACAGAGAGGGGATAATAATGGCATTAGATGCTCCAATTTATATTATTGATTACTATCTATGATAATATGTTGTAAATAAAATAAGTATTTAAAAAAAATAAAAAATGGAGAGTAAGGATCCACTTTCACTTACGGTATATTAAACTTTACCATCACTGTATAGTGATGTTCTGCTGTATAGGACTGGATATAGAAAAGGAGGTGAAAGGAGAGACATATCTGTAGCAAAATTACAATTTACATCAAGAAAATAACAATAGGTAGCTACAGTTATAAAGGAACATATACCCTGATTCCTAGGGTGTACTTCAGAGAGGAATTGAACCATTAAGATTAACACAGGGTATACTAACAGAACTGACTAGGGAAGTGAACCGAGAAGTCAGGAGCATTATCTTTCATGCTCCTATATAATCATATTGAATTACAGAAGGTAAGGGGTTGTCGCTAATGGTCAAACACCATCATTGAGTCAGGTGAAGGGTCAAACCTTTTTCTAAACTAAAAAACACTAACATTAAAGTTTCATCATTCAGAAAAAGCATGTAGTTTTAAGAGACTTTCAATTGACTTCCATGTTCAAATCATGCAGTCTTTTTTACATGTACACTTTCTGAAGGATCAGCTACTACTCAGGATGTGCAAAAGTTCACAATGTATATGTTAGGTATGTTCATTTGCCATTCGTTTGTATAAAAGAATGATAAATATGGCCGTGGGTAGCAGAATTTGGCTCTTTATGGAGCTGGATTTATCTGCTTGAAAGTGCAACACATTATCGTCATTTGTTAATACAGAACTGATTACTAATGCACATACCTAGTATACGTATAGGAGTCTGTGATTGGTTGATGGCTGTCACATTGTAGTAAATTTAGAAACTCAAAGTAAGTGCTATTGTATTGTCTGTCGTATGCATTTGTTGATTATGAAATTCTACTCTATTTAATGGACTTTTAATCTGAAGAAAATAAACTCATTAAAAGGAACACTAAGGTCAAAATTAAACTTTCATGATTCAGAAAGAGCATACAATTTGAAAACAACTTTCCAATTCACTTTTATTATCAAAATGTGCACAATTTAATGCACACTCTCTAAGGCTCCCGCTGAGCATGCACAAGAATTCACAGTATATATGAATATGCATTTTGTGAATGGCTAATGACTGTCACATGACAGTCCTAGTAGGTCAAGAGACTACATATCAAGATTGAATATGGTAACATAATTGTATGAGAGAAACGTTAAAGGGACAGTCACGTCAAAATTAAACTTTCAGGATTCCGACAGAGCAACAACTTTCCAATTCACTCATTATCTAAATGTGCATAATTTTTTTATATGCACACTTTCTCAGGCACCAGTCCCTACTGAGCATGAGCAAAATTCACAGGATATACCTATATGCATTTTGTGATTGGCTGATTGCTGTCACTTGATGCAGTGGGAAGGAAAAATGTAACTGAAATTTGCCAGAAAACAATCTACTGTTCATTTGAAATCCAAACGAAGTACATTTGCATTGTCTCTTTATTATGCATTAATTGATTATGCAATGCTACTATGTTTAGTAGTTCTTTAAGTTTAATTGACTCAACAGTGAAGGATACGGATGGCCTCTGGAATGCTGGTATCTAGACATTCAATAATCTGTTGTAGTTCTTCCTGTTTCCCAGGTGTCTGAAAAAGATCTTCCTGTAACAAAACAGAAGGAATTGCCATAAAAAAACGATTTTGCTTTTCAAAATATTATCACAGGAGTCTGAAAGTCACAACAATTCAAACTGAAAAGCAGCTTTTAGTGAAAAGATATTGTAATTCTATATGGTAGATACTAAGGGAAATAGTCATCAGAACATTTAGTACACGTAGGCCTAAATTACAAGTCGAGAGCAAAAATGCAAGCTTTATGGACTGCTAATAATGCATGCTCACCATCCATAACGCTTCCATTTTAATTTTTTTTTGTTTTTTGTGACTCACAATAACTTTGAACAATGCTAGAAAAGGCAGAAAAAAATAATAAGCTAAAAACAAAAAACACTATTAATAACATTATTTCCACAATGAATGCTCTCTGCAATGCACTATTCGTTTCTAAAAAAACAGACCCCAATTGCATCACCCCCCCCCAACAACTCCAATGCTAAAAACTCCACTGCTATTAAAGGGATAGCCTAGTCAAAACATTCATGATTAAGATAGAGCAAGCAATTTTAAGCAACTTTCTAATCTATTATCAAATTTTCTTTGTTTTCTTGGTATCTTTATTTGAAAAAGCAAGAATGTAAGTTTAGGAGCCGGCCCATTTTTGGTTCAGCACCTGGGTAGAGCTTGCTGATCGGTGGCTACATTTAGACTAAAATTGATAATAGGAATAAATTAGAAAGTTGCTTAAAATGGCATGCTCTATCTGAATCATGAAAGTTTAATTTTAACTAGACAATCCCTTTAACATTATAACTACCCCAACCCCAATGGTAAAAATTCCCCTTTGCTACTAATCCCATAGTTGCCAGCAAACCCAGTTTTTACGGCACAGTCCCATTTTTTTGGCTTCCAGTCCTGGCCTTTTAAACTTGTCCCTTGTTCAATTCAGTCTGTATATAGTTTATGAATATTGTCTGGAGTGCAGTACTCCCACCATAGAGGGCGGTGTGACAGTCTCATTACTTACCGTATGTTTTTTTTCTGCAGTTTCTGTGGTCTTCTGTGACTAGGCAGTAGCGACAAACCCTATGCATTATACGATTGGTTGTGCATCCGGTGACCTCATAGAGACACTGGCCAATCAGATCATGCATTAATCGCCTATGGGAACCTAACCATGGGTCCCACCACCCACTACATGCTTTTAAAGGTTCTCGGATAGACTGGAATGTTATCCGACGGACATTTCTCTGTCAGATTATTATCCATCGCACACGCACACGTGGGGCTTTCGATTTTGACCTTTCTATCCTTACAGTACTGGTCAGATTAGGACACTGGTTTTCAAACCTGTCCTTAGGCCCCCCTAACAGGCCAGATTTTAAAGATATCTGAACAGGAGCACAGCGGAAAAAATTAGCCGATTTGTTAACATGGTTATATTACCTGCTCTTATCCAAGGGGGTTTAACAATGGGGTAGTGACAGTTTATGGGTTAAGTGTGTGACAGTTTAGGTGGGCTTTAGTTCTGGTGGGTACGTTTATCATGATACTAAGTTTACAACAGCTATTACAAGATAATAATACAAGTTGACAATTGCAAGCAGTGAACAAGCAACTATCAACTTGTAATATCACTGTTAATGTTGATGGCACACTAATTAGCACAAATGGAACGCATTAATTTATCCGTGTACACAAACGGTTTTGGTTACATTTTTCAACTAATAACTTGTAACAACCAAACAGAGTAGAGATGTGCATTAATTTTCGTACAAGTGCACATTTGTCATGAAAATCTGATTTTAATTTTCGTAAACAAAAATGATTATCCAAAATATTCCAATTAGTCAGTATTTGTTTCCTTTAAATTACTTTTAAAGGGTTAATACTTAACGCGTTCTGGAGAGTGCACTAACCTGATCTTCTTGCCAGGTCCCTGGTCACGCTAACAGGAGGCTTAGCAAACTTGGCACCGAGGACCTGCACTAACTTTAGTTCAGGTTCTTGGAGCTGAACACACTGTGGCCTAGATTTAGAGTTGGGCGGTAGCCGTCAAAACCAGCGTTAGAGGCTCCTAACGCTGGTTTTTACCGCCCTCTGGTATTTGGAGTCAGTCATTAAAGGGTCTAACGCTCACTTTTCAGCTGCGACTTTTCCATACCGCAGATCCCCTTACGTCAATTGCGTATCCTATCTTTTCAATGGGATCTTTCTAACTCCGGTATTTAGAGTCGTGGCTGAAGTGAGCGTTAGAAATCTAACGACAAAACTCCAGCCAAAGAAAAAAGTCAGTAGTTAAGAGCTTTCTGGGCTAACGCCGGTTTATAAAGCTCTTATCTACTGTGCTCTAAAGTACACTAACACCCATAAACTACCTATGTACCCCTAAACCGAGGTCCCCCCACATCGCCGCCACTCGATTAAATTTTTTTAACCCCTAATCTGCCGACCGCCACCTACGTTATCCTTATGTACCCCTAATCTGCTGCCCCTAACACCGCCGACCCCTATATATTTATTAACCCCTAACCTGCCCCCCACAACGTCGCCGCCAGCTACCTACAATAATTAACCCCTAATCTGCCGACCGCCACCTACGTTATCCTTATGTACCCTTAATCTGCTGCCCCTAACACCGCCGACCCCTATATTATATTTATTAGCCCATAATCTGCCCCCCTCAACGTCGCCTCCACCTGCCTAGACTTATTATCCCCTAATCTGCCGAGCGGATCTCACCGCTACTATAATAAAGTTATTAACCCCTAATCCGCCTCACTCCCGCCTCAATAACCCTATAATAAATAGTATTAACCCCTAATCTGCCTTCCCTAACATCGCCGACACCTAACTTCAATTATTAACCCCTAATCTGCAGACCGAATCTCGCCGCTACTGTAATAAATGGATTAACCCCTAAAGCTAAGTCTAACCCTAACCCCCCTCTAAGTTAAATATAATTTAAATCTAACGAAATAAATTAACTCTTATTAAATAAATTATTCCTATTTAAAGCTAAATACTTACCTGTAAAATAAACCCTAATATAGCTACAATATAAATTATAATTATATTATAGCTATTTTAGGATTTATATTTATTTTACAGGTAACTTTGTATTTATTTTAACCAGGTACAATAGCTATTAAATAGTTAAGAACTATTTAATAGCTAAAATAGTTAAAATAATTACAAAATTACCTGTAAAATAAATCCTAACCTAAGTTACAATTAAACCTAACACTACACTATCAATAAATTAATTAAATAAAATAACTACAATTACCTACAATTAAACCTAACACTACACTATCAATAAATTAATTAAATACAATATCTACAAATAAATACAATGAAATAAACTAACTAAAGTACAAAAAATAAAAAATACATCATTGTTTGTCTTCCTCCCCTCCATCTTTTTTTTAAATTAAATATTAATTATTTTTTAATTCTAATAATTTTCCCACGCACAAAACCATTCCACCTGAATTCCAGTAATTGCCATCCAGCAGATCAGCCATATCCCACTAGTAGTCAGTAACATCAATCGTGGTTAGCTCACATCCATATTGAGAGTTTACGGATATAAACTTAATTTATGACTCCAATGTCTGTCCATGATTATAAGTAGTTTTGAATAATTCCTAACTGGGGAGGTGACTTGGAAGTCTTGTGGTCCTTTTAAACATAATTATTTTTTCCCCACTTTCTGCCTCTCTGTTTCCAGCTCAAAAGTTGGCACTCACCCTTCATCTGCCATTTGGAAGTATTCTCAGTTCTGTCATTCAGTTAGTTAATTCCAAAAAATAATTCTTAAAAATGTGTTAATATATACATCATGTAAACTTCGCTATGGTATACTAGTTATGTACAATATATGTGTGTATATATATATATATGCAATAATATATATATAATGCTGTTCCTGTTATTTAGCAAGATAATCACCTGATGTCCTTTATTTTTGATGTCTCATAATATGTTCTTAGCCATTCATTATATGTCCTCTATTGATGTACTTAGATCTGACGATCTTTTTTAATTGCTGTTTTTTATCATTCACAATTGTGTTGGCTCCTATGCAGTGTCTTTAGTTTTATCTTTAAAATTTGCCCATGCCTATGACTGGTCTTAAACGTCACACATATGACATGTAATCGACACATGTAGAGTATTTATTTGTTGATATTATCTTTGACAGGTAGCTGAATTTTTCTATTGGTGCGTGTAGTGGTGACACTGCACCCTTACGTTCCCCTGGCAACGGACATCTGTGCGTGACTCACGCAGATGACGTAATTTCCGCCCGACACTGCACACCTGCCGCATTTGCGGCTCGGTGTCCTAAGGAGCTACACATGGGTATTTAAGGTGATGGGGTAAAGTATTGGGTATACCGCTTTTGTATTTTCTTCAACAGCTGTATCATGCATTTGAGAAAGGGGGTGTAATGCCTCCGAAACGTCATGCATTTTTAATGTGATTTATTAAATGCTAAGTTTTACTTTTTCAGTAAGTGACTTTTTCTTGCCTGCTAATTTGGATATTTTTCTAAAGTGCACCCTGGAGGTTGCTATGTTGTATGGAGTGCCTATTCTAGTGACTGTGATATATATATATATACATACATATATATACACATATATATATATATATATATATATATATATATATATATATATATATATACACACACACACACATATACAGGTTTGTAAAAAAAAATCATGTTAGTGGTCTATGGGATTCAAAATTGTGAGTTTAGTGGTCCTTGAGGTCCGAAAGGTTGGCAACCCATGGCTTAGAAACAGGCAGAAATTTTGGTTGTGTAAAGCTGGGGAATGGGTAGTAAATGCGTTAACTATTATATTCTCTCTCTCTTATATATATATATAAAACAATTTTAGTGTTGACTGTCCCTTTAAGTATAGAAACTTTCAGTATAGGTAGAGATACCACAGGTAAAATCATGCATTTTAAACGCTGAAATAAAGATAAAGGAGCAAACCGTAAACAATTTAATACATTCCAGCAGATAAAATGGATAATGAAGAACAAATTAAAGGGGAGAATAAATTAGGGTACATTGTCCCTTTAAAGTCTGGACTACTCTATCACTTTTTTAAAGGTATAGTCATACCATATTATGCTGTCAGCACAGTACACACAGGCACATACCTGGTGACAAGCAGTAGTAACCAAGTGATCCATCAAAAGCCAAATCTCCTTTGGTATCTTCAGAGGACTCTCAGCCCCATCACAATCCAGATTACGCATCACAGATTTCTCCTGGAAGGAAACAAATGCAGTAAAGTAGTAATTAATATTCAGAGATACAGAGAATAACATTCAGTGATAAAGTAAAAAAAACTACAAAAGAAGTCAGGCAAATGAAGAGACGCCTCAAAAAAGATGGAAAATCCTCTTATACAAGAAACATCAACCAAAACTCCTTACAAGAAACCAACATGGCTACAACAAACAGAGGCATGAACCAAAAACAAAGGTTTGAAAAGATAAGTCGCATGACATATATAAAAAAATAATAAACACACAGATCCAAATAGACTGAGTTGCAGCAAAGTTTAATTTTCATAAATTTAATTAGCTAGGAAATTGATGTCTGAAATAAAAATAAATGGAAAGTGCTTATTGCTGATCAGATTTTCAGATGAGCTTGTAAATTACAAATGGTTTGAAAAGAATTACCAAATGAATAGTCTGATTTTGGTGCTTGAAATAGTAATGGCTAGTTTGTCTCATTAATAGTTATTATATTTTAACCATTTCTCTTTCAAGAGTGTAAAATAAAGTAATGCATTTGCACTAGTCAGAGGCTATAGGCCACAGCTGCGAGGTATACAGTACTTATTTGTTTTCTACTCATATAAAGGGACATTACATGGTAGAAAGTGGGCTATATTGATAAAACCAACATTTTTCTTGCTTGTGGGTTCTAGTAAAACATGTTAAAATTACACCTAATTAAACAGAATGTTTTACAGAATATAAAGCAAAGTTATATATTTGAAATTAATCCACACTTAGGAGTGGTTTAAAGGAAGTCCAACTAACTTGCACTCTCAAGCAGCAAGAATTTTGGCACGTTACTTTTATATAGCCCACTTATTTCCTCCATGATATGTTCCCTTTCAAGAGACTCTAATAAAATATAGTAATTAATGCACAACTACAGATTTGTGTGTGAAAGGGTATTTAAAGCAGAAGATAAATAGGATGCAAGTGAATGGGAATTCACATTTAAAAGAACATGTTCTAAACAATATAAAACCTTTTCGAAATGAAAAGCATGGTAAACGGATTTGTACTTGCCATAAATTAAAGGGAAAGTAAAGTCAGAATTAAACTTTCATGATTAAGATAGAACACAATTTTAAACAAATTTCCAATTTACTTCTATTATCAAACATGCTTTGTTCTCTTGGCAGCCTTTGTTGTAGACTAAATCTAAGTGAGCGTACTATGTTATACATTGTTGCAAACACTGCATACTGAATACTCTTGAGCTAACCTAGGATTACTCTTTAATAAAAGAATACCAAGAGACAGTTGTTTAAACGTTCATGCTCTATTCAATCAATTTATGTCTCATTTTGACTTTACTATACCTTTAAAGTCTTTATACGTAAAATTATCATATTTAGCACTGGTGGATATATATGACTTGTGCCTACTTGGAAAACGTACAAACTCCCAGAAGCCTTTGGATACATCCCTTCTTGTCAGCTTCAGTTAACATGTAATAAAGCAAGTACCTATTTGGAGAGTGGGGATACAGAGGACTGTTGCCAAACAAAATTGGTAAGCAAGGAAAGCTTAAGAAATACACAAAAAAATGTTTGTGCCAGCTTTCATGTGACATCCCTTTGAATATGAAGAAACTTTTATTATTGTTATAATATGCTATCATCATACTCTTGTGTTATCTTCAGAACTGGTTGGTTAGTGCAAAAGCAAACTCAAAGGTGGAATGAAAAAAATTACCTCTAGCCTAGGAAGATGTTGTGCCATCAAGACTCTCCTACCAAAGACTACTTGCTGCGTTGACACATTGATGTAATAAAGTTATTGAATCCATGCAAGGAAGACCAAATTGCTGCCTTGCACAGCTGTTTTGTTATACTTGGTTTAGTATAATACTTCTTCTTGTAAACAAGGGAGTCTCCTTTCTGAACTCAGCAATTCGAAGTAGATAAAAGAAAACTCCTAGCTCTGCAGATCAGATGGAGAAGGCTAATGATGGTTCTCTTCTTTGAATCAAATGTTCAAAACGTCAAAAGTGGCCATGTTGTTTAAAATCATTCTCCAGACCTGATGTTGTAGACAAAGTTACTAACTCTGAAGATAGTTTAAGAAAAGGTACCAAAGGACCAGAGTTAAAATGAAGATGGTGCAACACTTGCAGCTACAAATTCAGTTCCCATGAAGGAATAGATTACTGAAACATAGGTCAATTTAATTTTAGAGGCAGTAAAAATATACAAAAGGAAATTAATGGTGAAGTGCACTCAAAAAGGAATAAACCTTAGTTAGTAGAATTTTTTTCTTCTTCTTCACAATTAAGGACTTGAGTAACCAAGCCATCTGACAGGGTACATGTAAATAGCATGAAATAAACTACATATGTATCAAATACATTTTGATATTTGATGTCAGCTAAGATCTCCTTGACATGAGTTGTGTGGGCTATAACCAAAATAGACCCCCCCCCCCCTTTTCCTGATTACAGAACATCAGAGAACAAAGGGACTCACATCTGTAAAATCTCAGGATGACACAGACCCCCCTTTGCTGTGACTAGGTACACATTACAGGCCAGGATATTTCAAATTATCCATTTCAAATGAAGCCTGTATACAGAGGTTTTTCCCTATCTGAAGAAGCAGTCTGAACTGGTAATGGAATATACAAACATACTCAGAGGAGATAGCCCTTATCGTCTAAGTGTTAAATTGTTCCATGCTGAGTTTTAGATACACAAAGAATCTGAACTCAAGTTACCTACAGACATATGGGAAGTTGAAAGCCTAAGAATCAAGATTTCAAAATATCTTAACCTATGTACTTTTGATAACAATTTATCTACATAGTTCTTAGATAAATTAATGTATACATAGAAAGTCATATAAATGATTTGTCTATAATTTTCAAATCTATTTAAAATACCCAAATAACATATATATATATAGATCTATGAACCTGGGAGATGTGTCTAATGCATAAGATACTTTTAAATCTAAAGTGAATATTTAACTGTCTATTTTAAGTGTTTAACCAACTTACTTCAGATTAACAATATTGTTTCTTTCATTTCAGACCGAGGAGAAAACAGTAAATTGTCCCATAAATTATATATAAATTGTGCTTTTCATGCACTCAAAATAACACTATCAAGAGATGTACAAAGATGTGAGCTATATTTATATTGAAAAGGACTGAAAATCCAATAAGCATATTTTAACATAGAATTGATAATATACTCGTGTTTTAATTATCAAACAGCACCACACTTTTTATACAGCATAAAAAGTGTGGAGCCGTTTGATGATTAAAATAATATGATGGTGAAAACAAAAGTAAATTCCTGGAACACAAAGAGAGAAAATTCTCCTCAGATATTGCAGAGAACTGAATAACTGAGTTAAAAAAACAGAGACTCTCCCCCTCCCTCCCCTCCGAACATCGGGCTGGTGATTGAAACTGAACTTAGTTATAACAGTGAACAGTGAAACACACAGACTGTGGATCTGTTCAGTACATAAAATGTTTAAAATATGTTTGATAAAAGAAGATGCAATTACTGTATTACAAATATAAAATAGATCTTTGTCCTCATATACTACAATGCACGCTTTGCATTACAGTGAATTAGCATTGACAATTTGCCTGCCTTCTATAAGATCAGTGAGAGAAGCTGCCGTGCGCATCACATGACTTGGGTGCACACATGTCACATGACTGCAGTGCCTGAAACGTGCGTCACAAGATGGGACCCTACATAAGAAAACACAAGCTGTGGATAAGCATAGAAAATATGAGGAGTTTTCACGAAGAGTTTGTAGTAAGATGAACATACAGCATTGAGAACAGTGTATTAGTTTATTTTGATTCCTCAGAAAAAGTTTAGAAAATATTCAGCAGATGTTAAGTGTCCCTTTAAAAACTGTCAATACAGCCTTCCTTTAACTGAATCCAAGTGAAACTGAAAAAGAAAATCTTTGACTAACAATTTGGAAGAACACACTCTAAATAAAAACGAACAGTAATCAATTTAACAACATAATCGAAGACAAATGAGTATAGGAAACCTCGAGAAAGTTCCTACGTTAGGGAACGAAACGGCCGTAGAGGATTCTATTGATGATACACTGCATTGGCAGTGACGGACACAGACTTCCGGCAGAAACCGGAACCGGCTTTTTTCAGTAGTTCACAGCTGACTAGCCGCGCATACCACTTCACGAGAGGATTAGCTAAGGACTTTACTTTACATCCGGTAACCAAACCTGTCAAGATATTGTGTTCTATATGCTTTGATTTATCCTTTATCTGGTACGCAGAATACCTACAGTGTTTTAGTTGTGTTATTAAATAAACTTTCTTCACTTGAGTCTGGTTGCGCTCTTCTCTTTTTGTCTTTCAAATGAGTATGTATAAAGAATATATAAGGTTCTACCAGAGCTGCAAACAGTATATCTATATGTGTTGCTAAAAAGCCAGCTTATCCAAAATCCCTTTCCAAAACATAATAATTTCAGAGCCTAAATAAGAAAAACTTTGAAGATGACTGACAATTTGTAAGGCACAATTTAAAAAGTAACCAACAATAATCAATTTAACAACATAATCTAGCAGCCCATATCCACGGGACAGAACTGTTATATCAGAGCTGCAAACAGTATGTCTTGCTGAAAAAGTCAGCTTATCAAAAATCTCAGAATAAAGAACAGTTATTCACAAGAATAGTACACTTGGCATCCAAATTAGTAAACATTTCAAACTTCTGCAAAGCAGGTTCACAAAAGGGATTTAAAGTATCAAACCTGGAAGATGGATAAAAAGCCCCCTAACAAAATGTAAATCATTCCACGGAGCTTGGATCCATTCATCAGAATATGAGCCCCTTTGACAGCAGTAGGACACTCCCTATGACTGTTTAGGCAGCAACAGCACATACTACTTAAAGGAACATTAAACCCCAAATTTTTCTCTTTCGTTATTCAAGTAGAGAATAGAATTTTAAACAACATTCAAATTTGCTTCTATTGTTTAATTTGCTTCATTCTTTAGATATCCTTTGTTGAAGAAATAGCAATTCACATGGGTTAGCCAATCACACGAGGCATCTATGTACAGCAACCAATCAGCAGCTTCTTAGCCTATCTAGATATGCTTTTCAGCAAAGGATATCAAGAGAAGGGAGCAATTTAGATAATAGAAGTAAATTAGAAAGTTGTTTAAAATTGCAATCTCTTTCTAAATTATGAAAGAAAAAATGTTGGTTTCATGTCCCTTTAAAAGGATATGAAACCCAATTTTTTTCCCTTTTATAATTCAGATAGACCATGCAATTTTAAACAACTTTCTAATTTCTTCTATTGTCAATTTTTTTCTTCATTCGCTTGGCATCTTTTGTTGAAAAGCAGCGACTCTTGCTGAGGAGTTGGCCCCTTTCTGGAGCACTATGTGGCAGCAGATTTGCAAGATTGTTATCCATTTGCAAGAGCAATAGATGGCAGCACTGTTTCCTACCATCTAGTGCTCCAGATGCCTACCTAGGTATCCCTTCATAACAGAATATATATAGGCAAGTACTTATTTTGAGGTTTGATATGCATGGAGTAATGTTGCAATATTTGTGTTATCTGCAGAGTTTAAAACCTGTTCTTTTAAATACACGATGGAAAATATGATATTATACAATCCTTGTTAAATATTCCCAAAAGGGACCCACGCAAAATGCCACCTATTAATGTCATCTGGCACAGAAGAGATGCAGATTTTCAAACTAAAAACCCAGAGTAGCCCGATAGGATGTACATTAAAAACAAAAAAGAAAATAATGCTAAAGAAGAATAAGATTCTGTATTTTTAAAAATTACCTTCTCTGAAAAGCTGTCTTCTCCCTATAAGCAAAGAAAAGCAGGAGGAAGAGAGAGGAAAAAACAGATTCATGAGATTCCACCTATGAAAGGTAGAAAATGGAAATACAGGGCTTTAAGGGGGTGAGCGAATTGACTGATTTATTAGTGAAAGGGAGCAGATACCTCAATAGTTTGAGGAAATACACATTTAATTTGATCTAGGTATAATCACTACTAATTTATGGGTACAGTAAAACTAGATTTACACTAATTACATTTTTATTAATCTTCATGTAGACCTATGAACTTTGGGAGTCTCAATCTAATTGATGGTAATGTTTAGACCTAGAATATTTACACCATTAATCATGATGGCAACATGAGTATTTAAAGGGATATGGAACCTCGTGATTCAGATAGAGCATGGATATTTTAAACAACTTTCTAATTTACTTCTATGATCAATTTTTCTTTGTAGAAAAAGTAAATTGGAAAAGTTTTTAAAAAAATTATAAATATTTTGTTTTACATCCGTTTAATGTACTGAAAAATTAACAACTGATTCGAATAAAAACAAAATTTAGGCTTACCTGATACATTTCTTTCTTTCCGGGCATGGAGAGTCTACTACTTCATTCCAATTACTAGTGGGGATATTCACCTACTGGCCAGCAGGAGGAGGCAAAGAGCACCCCAGCAGAGCTGTTAAGTGTCACTTCCCTTACCCATAGCCATTCGGCCGAAGGGAAATGGAAAAAGAAGATAACAAAGGTATAGAAGTGTCTGAGGTTTTACATAAAAACGGGAGGGGGCGTGGACTCTCCATGCCCGGAAAGAAAGAAATTTATCAGGTAAGCATAAATTTAGTTTTCTTTCCTATGGCATGGAGAGTCCACAACTTCATTTCAATTACTAGTAGGAACCAATACCCAAGCTAGAGGACACAGAATGAAAAGGGAGGGAGAATAGACAAGCGGACCTAAACAGAAGGCACCACCGTTTGAAGAACTTTTCTCCCAAAAGAAGCTTCAGCCGAGGCAAAAGTATAAAATTTGTAGAATTTTGAAAAAGTATGCAGAGGACTATGTTGCCGCCTTGCAAATGTGTTCCACAGAAGCTTCATTTTTGAAGGCCCAGGAAGAGGAGCCAGCCCTTTCTAAGGAGGTTACTGTCCAGCTATCTCATAAGCCAATCGGATAACACTTCTCAACCAGAGAGAAAGGGTAGTAGAAGTGGCCTTATGATCCTTACGCTTACCAGAGAAAACAAAGAACAGGGCAGAAGATTGCCGAAAATCTTTAGTTGCTTTAAGGTAAAATTTTAGAGCACGCACAACATCCAGATTATGTAAAAGACATTCTTCTGGGAAGGAGGATTGGGACAAAAAGAAAAAAAAACATACATTTCCTGATTAATATTGCAATCTGACACTACCTTAGGGAGAAATCCCAGCTGAGTACGAAGGACCGCCTTATCCACATGAAAAATAAGGTAAGGGGAATTACACTGCAGAGCCGAATGTTCACAAATTCTGCGAGCAGAAGAAATAGCAAGAAACAAAACCTTCCAAGAAAACAATTTGATATCAACAGAATGCATCGGCTCAAACGGAGCCTGCTGCAAAACTTTAACGAGGTTAAAGGGACAGTACACTGTAAAATTGTTTTTTCCATTAATGTATTTTAAATGACTTGTTATACCAACTGCAGAGTATAAAATATTTGAGAAATTCCATTTTCATGCTTATTTGTGTATATGAAGTAGCTGATTTTGTGCTTTGAAACCACAGCCTATTACAATGGGTTGAACTTAAAGATGATATCAGATCTCATTATGTTCTAAGTTTGTGTAAACAGACTTGCTTCCTTATCTTTTATTTGGCTGGAACGCCAAAGCTCAATACATAGAGAGAACAAGAGAGAGTGTAATCTCTTCTGCTGGCTGTGTATACTTAGGCTATTCAATAGCCTATACTCCAGTATTAATTTGTTCAGTGTAGGTGGCGATACCACAGGCTAAATCAGCTATTTCAAATGCTGAAATAGGAGTAAAGGAGCTACTTGTAACCAATTTAATACACTCTAGCAGGTTAAAAGGATCATTGGGAATAATTTAAAGGGGAGGAATTTTTTGGGTGAACTGTCCCTTTAAGGCTCCAAGGAGGAGCAACAGGTTTAAACACAGGCCGGATTCTGACCAAGGCATGAACAAAAGATCAAAAGATTGGACATCTGGCAGATCTGCCAGACATTTGTGCAAAAGAATAGAGAGAGCAGAAATCTGACCCTTCAGAGTACCGACTGACAAACCCTTCTCCAGGCCCTCCTGAAGAAAAGAGAAAATTTTGGGTACCCTTACCCTGCTCCAAGAGAAACCCTTCGATTCACACCAATAGAGGTATTTGCGCCATACTTTATGGTAAATCTTGTAACAGGTTTGCGAGGCTGAAAGGTATCAATGACCGACTCAGAGAAGCCATGACTAGCCAAAATCGCCAAGCAGTCAGCTTCAGAGAATCTAGATTTGGATGGAGGAAGGGACCCTGAAGTAGAAGGTCCTTCCTCAGAGGTAACCTCCAAGGAGGAAGTGATGACATCTTCACCAGATCCTGCGAGGCCATGCAGGCACTATTAGAATTACAGATGCTCTCTCCTGTTTGATACGAGCAATGACTCGTGGACGGAGAGCAAACGGAGGAAGCCGGTAAGCCAGAGAGAAGTTACAAGGAACCGCCAGAGCGTCTATCAGAGCGGCCTGAGGATCTCTTGACCTTTAACGGTACTTTGGAAACTTGGCATTTTGACAAAACGCCATCAGATTCAACTCCGGAACCCCCACCTGAGGGATATCTTTGAGAACATCTCCGGATGGAGAGCCCACTCCCCAGAATGAAAGGTCTGTCTGCTCAAAAAATCTGCTTCCCAGTTGTCCACCCCTGGAATGTGGATGGCAGATAGGAGACAATCGTGAGCTTCCGCCCACTGCATAATACGAGTCACCTGCTTCATAGCTAAGGAACTCAGAGTTCCTCCCTGTTGGTTGATGTAAGCCACTGAGGTGATGTTGTCCGACTAGAATCTGATAAACCGGACTAAAGATAATTGAGGCCAAGCCATCAAGGCATTGAAGATTGCTCTCAACTCGAAGATGTTTATGGGAAGAGAAGACTCCTCCCAAGTCCACAGGCCCTGAGCTTTTAAAGAGCCCCAAACTGCTCCCCAGCCTAACAGGCTGGTGTCTGTAGTCACAATCACCCAGGAAGGTCTCAGGAAGCATGTGCCGCGAGACAGATGGTCCTGTGAAATTCATCAGGAGAGAGAGTCTCTTGTTAGGGGATCCAGATTTATCCTCTGCGATAGATCTGAATGGTCTCCGTTCCATTGACCGAGCATGCAGAGTTGCAGAGGTCTCAGATGGAACCAAGCAAAAGGAATAATGTCCATGGAAGCAACCATCAGACCAATTACCTCCATGCATTGAGCCATTGATGGACGAATAGCAGACTGGAGAGAAAGGCACGAAGCAACATCCGTCACGAAAATATACATTGACAGGAAATCTATGATAGTCCATAAGAAACACACCCTTGTAGCTGGAACAAGGGAACTCTTTTTCAGATTTACTTTCCACCCGTGGCAACGTAGAAAAGACAACATTTCTGTATGAGATTTTGATAGTTAAAAAGATGACGCCTGAACAAAGAAGTTGTCTAGGTAAGGCGCCACTGCAATTCCCTGAGATCTGACCACTGTCAAAAGAGCCTCCAGAACCTTTGTGAATATTCTGGAAGCTATGACAAGGCCAAACAGAAGTGCAACAAATTGGAAGTGCTTGTCCAGAAAGGCGAACCTCAGGAACTGGTGATAATCCCTGTGAATGGGAACATAAAGATACGCGTCCTTCAGGTCTATGGTCATCAAGAACTGACCCTCTTGTACCAAGGGAAGAATGGAACGAATGGTTTCCATCTTAAAGGACGGAACCCTGAGGAATTTGTTGAGACATTTTAGGTCTAAAATGGGACGGAAAGTTCCCTCCTTTTTGGGAACCACAAGTAGATTTTAATAGACTTCTTGACCCTGTTCCCTTACAGGAACTGGAACAATCACTCCCAGGGAGGATAGGTTCTGTACGCAGCTTAAGAAGGTCTGTCTTATTACATGGTCTGCAGATAATCTTGAGAGGATGAATCTGCCCCTGGGAGGACAAGTCTTGAATCCTATTTTGTAACCCTGGGATACTATGTCTACAGTCCAAGGATCTGGGACATTGCGTATCCAAGCTTGTCGAAAAAAAGAAAGCTTGCCCCCCACTTGATCCAAAACTGGATAAGGGGCGGACCCTTCATGCTGATTTAGCATCAGATGAAGGCTTTTTGGATTGGATTCTAAGGCTGGCTGGACCTCCAGGTGGTCTTGGACTGCTCCAGCTTGAAAGAGGAAGAGGGAGACTTCTGTCCTTTGAAGTTACAAAAGGAACGAAAATTAGAATTTTGGCGACCCTTAGGTCTATCCTTCTTGTCCTGAGGTAGGAAAGACCCCTTTCCACCTGTAATCTCAGAAATTATCTCCGCCACCCTTATAAGGTAAAGATATTAGCTTGGACTTGGAAGTTACATCAGCCGACCAAGATTTTAGCATCAGAGCCCTGCGAGCTAGAACAGCGAAGCTAGACATCTTGGCTCCCAGTCTAATGACTTGCATGTTGGCATCAGAAATAAAAGAATTGGCCAGTTTAAGAGCCTTGATCCTATCTTGGATCTCTTCTATAGAAGTCTCTTCTAAAATCAGCGCAGACAAGGCATTGCACCAATAAGATGCAGCACTTGCAACCATAGCAATACTTGCAGTAGGTTGCCACTGTAATCACTGATAAATGTACATCTTCTTTAAGTAAGCTTCAAGCTTCTTATCCATGGCATCCTTGAAAGAACAGCTATCCTCTATAGGAATATTAGTTCTTTTAGCTAGAGTAGAGATAGCTCCTTCCACCTTAGGCACAGTGCGCCACAAATCACGAATGGAGTCAGTAACAGGAAACATTTTAAAAACAGGAGGAGAAGAAAATGGAATCCCTGGCTTATTTCATTCCTCAGCTATAATTTCCGACATATGGTCTGGAACTGGAAATACTTCCATTGAAGAAGGAACATCATAATATATATTAAGTTTACTAGTTTTTTAGGTTTGACACACGACAGAAGGGTCGGAGTCGTGCAAAATAGCCAGGACTTCCTTTAGAAGTAAACGGAGGTGCTCAAGTTTAAATCTGAAATTAACTTCTTCAGAATCAACAGAATTTTCCCTTACAATGTCAGAATCTGAGATCTCACCCTTAGAAGCTACTGAGTTAGCCTCCTCATCATACATATGGGAGAGGTTAACCATTGCAGAAGTAGATGGGTTAGACAACTTACTAGCAGAAATATGATTTGATTTTCTCTTACCCGCAACAGGGAAGGCAGATAAAGCTGCAGATACTGCTGAAGTTATCTGTGCAGCAAAATCTCCTGGTAAATAAACGCCCCCCAGGAGGCTGAGAGGAACCGCAGCGCACCGTATGTGAGACCATTAAGGCTTGCGACGTTTGAGGAGAAAGCTGTGGTATATCCTGAACAGCATTATCCTGAGAGACAATAGGCTCAGAAGGGAGTAACTTATCTTTAAATTTTAGAGTCTTAGCTAAACATGAGGAACAAAATTGCATAGGTACAACAATTTAAGCTTCTAAACATAATAAGAATTTATCAAAAGAAACAGACTCCTGTTCGGTGTCCATAGCTGAGTATAAAAAAAATTGTGAAACAAAAAAATTGCACCTTTACACCTCAGTCTGACTGAGGTGTCCTACCGTAACCGGTCCAGAAGCTGCAACTAATACAAGAGGAAGAAGGACTCTCCAGCAGGTCAGCAAGACGATATCGCCACAGCTGCCACAGAAGACGACTCACTGAAAATTACGCCGCTCCATTCTGCATTACAAACTGAAGAGAGGGAAGTCACGTGAGCGGCAGCAAAAGAAACTGTGCCACAGGCTAAAGGCGTGCGTTTCTATTGGATAAACTTTAAAGTGAAAAGTTTAAGGAAACCTATATGTTACCATAACATCGTTATGGATTTTTTTTATTAACAATATTGGAAATAATGCCCCTTCAGCTATTCCCATAAGAGATCCCATCTCTGATAATAAGGGAAACAATTAACCCCTTAGTCTCTCTCACACATACATAGTGCCTGCAAGCTGCCCCAGATGTACCCTTAATAAAGGATAAAATATGTCCCATATGAGATCCAGTGAAGAGATAAACTCCTTAAAGTGCAAGCCTTCAGTACCTAGAAGACAAAAGCACTTTCCTAAAGATCCAGCTGTCGGTCAGAAAGACAGCTAACAAGGTATGAAAGAACACTTACTCTCTATCAGGGACCTGTAGAAAAAGAGAGCACAGAGTAACCAACTCTGGCTTTCTATAACAGGGGTAGCAATAATGTTAGAAGCAAAGACAACCTTGCCGCCTTCTAACTGCTAAAAGCCACCACTACTCTTACTAAAGATATTGACATGGACACAGCTAGACCCAAATCCTTGCTTGTAGGGAAAAGTACCCACTAAAGGATTAAATCTTCTCAGACACTCATCTTCGTATTCCTCCCGATTAAAGAAGTAAAGAATGACTGGGGCTTATGGGTAAGGGAAGTGACACTTAACAGCTCTGCTGGGGTGCTCTTTGCCTCCTCCTGCTGGCCAGGAGGTGAATATCCCCACTAGTAATTGGAATGAAGTCGTGAACTCTCCATGCCATAGGAATGAAAATTTATTCACCTTTCACAGCAGGAGAAAAATGTATGCCCCTTTAGATTTTGGTGCGTTTTGTTCATCATTGTACATGGGAATAGTCAACCGTTTTTTAAAATAATTGATGTGTTTTGGCTAAAACACATCAATTATTTCTTAAAAAAGGTTGCTAAAACTTTTAGCACAAGAGAAAATTAAAAGTGGCCACCTATACAGCACACTAGCAATTTTGTTTTTTTTTAAATAGTCATTAATATGTATTTCCCAGGAGTATCCCTAACCATGGGGTTATAGATATGGTGGATATTTAAAGGGACATAACACCCACATTTTTTCTTTCATGATTCAGAAATAAACATGCAATTTTAAACAACATTCTAATCTACTTCTATTATTTAATTTGCTTCCTTCTATTGTTATCCTTTGCTGAAAGAATTATCTAGGTAAGCTCAGGAGCAGCAAAGAACCTAGGTTCCAGCTGCTGATTGGTGGCTGCATATATATATATATATATATATATATACTGATTGTCATTGGCTCACTCATGTGTTCAGTTAAAAATAAGTAGCGCATTGCTGCTCCTTCAACAAATGATACCAAGAGAATGAAGCAAATTTGATTAACCCCTTAATGACCAGACCATTTTTCAATTTTCTTACCCTTAATGACAAAGGCTATTTTTACATTTCTGCTGTGTTTGTGTTTAGCTGTAATTTTCCTCTTACACATTTACTGTACCCACACATATTATATACCGTTTTTCTCGCCATTAAATGGACTTTCTAAAGATACCATTATTTTCATCATATCTTATAATTTCCTATAAAAAAAAATATAAAATATGAGGAAAAAATTGAAAAAAAAACACACTTTTTCTAACTTTGACCCCCAAAATCTGTTACACATCTACAATCACCAAAAAACACCTATGCTAAATAGTTTCTAAATTTTGTCCTGAGTTTAGAAATACCCAATGTTTACATGTTCTTTGCTTTTTTTGCAATTTATAGGGCCATAAATACAAGTAGCACTTTGCTATTTCCAAACCCCTTTTTTTCAAAATTAGCGCTAGTTACATTGGAACCCTGATATCTGTCAGGAAAACCTGAATATCCCTTGACATGTATATATTTTTTTTTAGAAGACAACCCAAAGTATTGATCTAGGCCCATTTTGGTATATTTCATGCCACCATTTCACCGCCAAATGTCATCAAATAAAAAAAAAAGTTCACTTTTTCACAAATTTTGTCACAAACTTTAGGTTTCCCACTGAAATTATTTACAAACAGCTTCTGCAATTAAGGCACAAATGGTTGTAAATGCTTCTTTGGGATCCCCTTTGTTCAGAAATAGCAGACTTATATGGCTTTGGGGTTGCTTTTTGGTAATTAGAAGGCCGCTAAATGCTGCTGCGCACCACACGTAAATTATGCCCAGCAGTGAAGGGGTTAATTAGGTAGGTTGTAGGGAGCTTGCATGGTTAATTTTAGCTTTAGGGTAGTGTAGTAGACAACCCCAAGTATTGATCTAGGCCCATTTTGATATATTTTATGCCACTATTTCACCGCCAAATGCGAGCAAACAATTAAAAAAAAATTCATTTTTCACAATTTTAGGTTTCTCACTGAAAGTATTTACAAACAGCTTGTGCTATTATGGCACAAATTGTTGTAAAAGCTTCTTTGGGATCCCCTTTGTTCAGAAATAGCAGACATATATGGCTTTGGCATTGCTTTTTGGTAATTAGAAGGCCGCTAAATGCTGCTGCGCACCACACGTAAATTATGCCCAGCAGTGAAGGGGTTAATTAGGTAGGTTGTAGGGAGCTTGCAGGGTTAATTTTAGCTTTAGGGTAGAGATCAGCCTCCCACCTGACACATCCCACCCCCTGATCCCTCCCAAACAGCTCTCTTCCCTCCCCCACCCCACAATTGTCCCCGCCATCTTAAGTACTGGCAGAAAGTCTGCCAGTACTAAATAAAAGGAGTTTTTCTTTTTTTTTTTTAATAAAAAAAAATAAAATGTTTTAGCTGTGATGGACCCCTGCCTTAGCCCCAACCTCCATGATCCCCCCCCCCAGCTCTCTAACACTCTCCCCTACCTATTTGCCGCCATCTTGGGTACTGGCAGCTGTCTGCCAGTACCAAATTTGCCCCCAAAAACAAAAGTATCTTTTTCTCTTTTTGCAATTATTAATATTTTCTGTAGTGTAGCAGCCCCCCACAATACCCCAACCCCCTCCCCCTCCCAGATCCTTATATATTTATATTTTTAAAATCTTTTTTCCCCCCTCTTCCCTCCTCATTGGTGTCAGTGGCCAGCTAATCGCGCACGTGCACGTGCACGCGCGCCCCCGGCACCCGGCGTGCACATTGCACTTACAGGAACCGGATGCCGGGTAGCGATGGGCCGCCCACCCGCCTCCCTGTTATGCTCCCACCCACCAACGAACCGGCACCATCGCTACCGGTGCAGAGAGGGCCACAGAGTGGCTCTCTCTGCATCGGAGTCTTCTGAAAAGGTATTGCAGGATGCCTCCATATCGAGACATCACTGCAATACCCTGAGAGCTGCTGGAAGCGATTGCGATCGCTTCCAGCACTCTCTTAGACAACTGACGTACCAGGTACGTCTATTGTCATTAACTGGTTGTTAATGCATGACGTACCTGGTACGTCAGTTGTCATTAAGGGGTTAAAAAAAGTAAACTGGAAAGTTGATTTAAACTGTATGTCCTATCTAAATCATGAAAGAAGATGTTTGAGTTTCATGTCTCTATTATTGATATAAAACAGATAAAAGGCAATGGTTAAATTTTTTCCCCACTTTTTTAATCAATGCATTTTATTTCTTCATTCATTTTAATGTTGGAATAAAAAGTTATGTTAAAGGGGCACATATTACTATTGAGGTGTAATGTTTATAGAAGTTAATAGACTGTTTGTATGTGCTTTTGGAAAGCTTATTTCTGTCACATTTATTTAGGAAGATGACCGCAAATCTTTCTGTCTCAGATACGCACTCAGTTTTGTAAAATGTAGCAGGATAATGTAAAATGTGCACAACTGAGGGGAAGCCTCCACTTACATTTTTAAATAAAGAACATTTTAAACTATTTATACACCTCTCAAGCTTATATATTTGTAAGACTTATCTTTTGACAAAAACATTGTGCAATAACTTAACCCAGTATAAAAGCTCTGCAGAATGTGACAGGCCTCTAAAATATTAACAATAAAATGAATAAACAGGCTAGCTAGCAGACGTGCAAAAAAATAAATAAAAAGAAATTCCTTCTTTAAAAAGGGATACTAAACCCAATTTATTTCTTTCATGATTCAGATAGAGCATGCAATTTTAAGCAACTTTCTAACTCCTATCCTTATAAATATTTTCTTCCTTCTCTTGCTATCTTTATTTAAAAAGCAGGAATGTAAAGCTTAGGAGCCAAACCATATTAGGTTCAGCACCCTGGATAGCGCTAGTTTGCTTATTGGTGGCTACATTCAGCCACCAGTAAGCAAGCGTAACCCAGGTTCTTAACCAAAATTGGGCAGGTTCCTAATCTTTACATTCCTGCTTTTTAAATAAAGATAGCAAGAGAACGAAGAAAAACAAAATTTATGCTTACCTGATAAATTTATTTCTCTTGTGGTGTATCCAGTCCACGGATCATCCATTACTTGTGGGATATTCTCCTTCCCAACAGGAAGCTGCAAGAGGATCACCCACAGCAGAGCTGTCTATATAGCTCCTCCCCTAACTGCCACCTCCAGTCATTCGACCGAAGACAAGCAAGAGAAAGGAGAAACTATAGGGTGCAGTGGTGACTGTAGTTTAAAAATAAATAAAAAAACACCTGCCTTAAAATGACAGGGCGGGCCGTGGACTGGATACACCACAAGAGAAATAAATTTATCAGGTAAGCATAAATTTTGTTTTCTCTTGTAAGGTGTATCCAGTCCACGGATCATCCATTACTTGTGGGATACCAATACCAAAGCTATAGGACACGGATGAAGGGAGGGACAAGGCAGGCGCTTAAACGGAAGGCACCACTGCCTGTAAGACCTTTCTCCCAAAAATAGCCTCCGAAGAAGCAAAAGTATCAAATTTGTAGAATTTAGAAAAAGTATGAAGCGAAGACCAAGTCGCCGCCTTACAAATCTGTTCAACAGAAGCCTCATTCTTAAAAGCCCATGTGGAAGCTACCGCTCTAGTAGAATGAGCTGTAATTCTTTCAGGAGGCTGCTGGCCAGCAAGTCTCATAAGCTAAGCGGATTATACTTCTTAGCCAAAAAGAAAGAGAAGTTGCCGAAGCCTTTTGGCCTCTCCTCTGTCCAGAGTAGACAACAAACAATGCAGATGTTTGACGAAAATCTTTAGTAGCTTGTAAATAAAACTTTAAAGCACGAATCACGCCAAGATTGTGTAATAGACGTTCCTTCTTTGAAGAAGGATTAGGACACAGTGACGGAACAACAATCTCCTGATTGGTATTCTTATTAGATACCACCTTAGGTAGAAAACCAGGTTTGCTACCATATCTGCATGGAAAATGAGATAAGGGGAATCAGATTGTAAAGCAGATAACTCCGAAACTCTTCGAACCGAGGAGATAGCTACTAAAAACAGGACTTTTCAAGATAAGAGCTTAATATCTATGGAATGCAAAGGTTCAAACGGAACCCCTTGAAGAACTTTAAGAACTAAATTTAACAGGTTTAAACACAGGCTTGATTCTAACCAAAGCCTGACAGAACGCCTGAACATCTGGAACCTCAGCCAGACGTTTGTGCAAAAGAATAGACAGAACAGAAATCTGTCCCTTTAAGGAACTAGCTGACAAACCCTTCTCCAATCCTTCTTGGAGAAAGGATAATATCCTAGGAATCCTGACTTTACTCCATGAGTAACCCTTGGATTCACACCAATGAAGATATTTACACCATATCTTATGATAGATTTTCCTGGTGACAGGTTTTCGCGCCTGTATTAAGGCATCAATGACCGATTCGGAGAAACCACGCTTTGATAAAATCAAGCGTTCAATCTCCAAGCAGTCAGACGCAGAGAAATTAGATTTGGATGGTTGAAAGGACCCTGAAGTAGAAGGTCCTGTCTCAGCGGTAGAGTCCATGGTGGAAAGGATATGTCCACCAGATCTGCGTACCAAGTCCTGCGTGGCCACGCAGGTGCTATCAAAATCACCGAAGCTCTCTCCTGCTTGATCTTGGCAATCAGACGAGGGAGCAGAGGAAATGGTGGAAACACATAAGCCAGGTTGAAGGACAAAGGCGCTGCTAGAGCATCTATCAGTGCTGCCTTGGGATCCCTGGACCTGGATCCGTAACAAGGAAGCTTGGCGTTCTGACGAGACACCATGAGATCCAGCTCTCGTTTGACCCAAAGTTGAATCAACTGCGCAAACACCTCCGGATGGAGTTCCCACTCCCCCGGATGAAAAGTCTGTCGACTTAGAAAATCCGTCTCCCAGTTCTCTACTCCTGGGATATGGATAGCAGATAGATGGCAAGAGTGAACCTCTGCCCATAGAATTATCTTTGAAACTTCCAACATTGCTAGGGAACTCCTTGTTCCCCCTTGATGGTTGATGTAAGCTACAGTCATGATGTTGTCGGACTGAAATCTGATGAACCTGACCGCAGCAAGCTGAGACCAAGCCTGAAGAGCATTGAATATCGCTCTTAGTTCCAGAATGTTTATCGGAAGGAGTGCCTCCTTCTGAGTCCACGAGCCCTGAGCCTTCAGGGAGTTCCAGACTGCACCCCAGCCCAAAAGGCTGGCATCTGTCGTTACTATTGTCCAATCTGGCCTGCGGAAGGTCATACCCTTGGACAGATTGACCCGAGATAGCCACCAGAGAAGAGAATCCCTGGTCTCTTGATCCAGATTTAGTAGAGGGGACAAATCTGTGTAATCCCCATTACACTGACTGAGCATGCAGAGTTGCAGCGGTCTGAGATGTAGGCAAGCAAATGGCACTATGTCCATTGCCGCTACCATTAAGCTGATTACTTCCATACACTGAGCCACTGAAGGGCGAGAAGTAGAATAAAGAACACGGCAGGAATTTAGAAGTTTTGACAACCTGGCCTCTGTCAGGTAAATCTTCATTTCTACAGAATCTATTAGAGTTCCTAGGAAGGAAACTCTTGTGAGAGGGGATAGAGAACTCTTTTCTTCGTTCACTTTCCACCCATGAGACCTCAGGAATGCCAGAACAATGTCCGTATGGGACCTGGCGATTTGAAAATTCGACGCCTGTATCAGAATGTCGTCTAGGTAAGGGGCTACTGCTATACCCCGCTGCCTTAGGACCGCCAGGAGTGACCCCAGAACCTTTGTAAAGATTCTTGGTGCCGTAGCTAACCCAAAGGGAAGAGCCACAAACTGGTAATGCCTGTCTAGGAAGGCGAACCTGAGAAACCGATGATGATCTCTGTGTATCGGAATATGAAGATAAGCATCCTTTAAGTCCACGGTAGTCATATATTGACCCTCCTGGATCATAGGTAGGATGGTTCGAATAGTCTCCATCTTGAAGGATGGGACCCTGAGAAATTTGTTTAGGATCTTGAGATCTAAGATTGGTCTGAAGGTTCCCTCTTTCTTGGGAACTACAAACAGATTTGAATAGAAGCCTTGCCCCTGTTCCTCCTTTGGAACTGGGTGGATCATTCCCATAACTAGGAGGTCTTGAACACAATGTAAGAATGCCTCTCTCTTTATCTGGTTTGCAGATAATTGTGAGAGATGAAATCTTCCTTTTGGGGAAGAAGCTTTGAAGTCCAGAAGATATCCCTGGGACACAATTTCCAACGACCAGGGATCCTGGACATCTCTTACCCAAGCCTGGGCGAAGAGAGAAAGTCTGCCCCCAACTAGATCCGTTACCGGTGCAGGGGCTGATCTTTCATGCTGTCTTAGAGGCAGCAGCAGGTTTTTTGGCCTGCTTTCCTTTGTTCCAAGCCTGGTTAGGTCTCCAGACCGGCTTGGACTGGGCAAAATTTCCCTCTTGTTTTGTGTTAGAGGAAGTTTTGAAAGGCACGAAAATTAGTCTGTTTGGTCCTTAATTTGTTGGACCTATCCTGAGGAAGGGCGTGACCTTTTCCTCCAGTAATATCAGAAATGATCTCCTTCAGTCCAGGCCCGAATAGGGTCTGCCCCTTGAAGGGAATGTTGAGAAGCTTAGACTTTGAAGTAACATCAGCTGACCAGGATTTAAGCCATAACGCCCTACGCGCCTGAATGGCAAAACCTGAGTTCTTAGCCGTTAGTTTGGTTAAATGAACAACGGCGTCAGAAAGAAATGAATTGGCTATCAAGAGCTTTTAAGCTTGTCAAGGATATCATCCAATGGGGTTTCTACCTGTAGAGCCTCTTCTAGAGACTCAAACCAGAAGGCCGCAGCAGCAGTGACAGGGGCAATGCATGCAAGAGGCTGGAGAATAAAACCTTGTTGAATAAACATTTTCTTTAGGTAACCCATTATTATCCATTGGATCTAGAAAAGCACAACTGTCCTCGACGGGGATAGTTGTACGCTTAGCTAGGGCAGAAACTGCTCCCTCCACCTTAGGGACCGTTTGCCACAAGTCCTGTGTAGCGGCATCTATGGGAAACATCTTTTTAAAAACAGGAGGGGGAGAGAACGGTACACCTGATCTATCCCATTCCTTAGTAATAATTTCTGAAAACCTCTTAGGTATTGGAAAAACATCAGTGTAAACAGGCACTGCATAGTATTTATCCAATCTACACAATTTCTCTGGGACTATAATGGTGTCACAGTCATCCAGAGTTGCTAAAACCTCCCTGAGAAACACGCGGAGGTGTTCAAGCTTAAATTTAAATGTAGACATATCAGAATCAGGTTGAAGTGTCTTTCCTGAGTCAGAAAAATCACCCACAGATAGAAGCTCTCCTGCCTCAGCTTCTGCACATTGTGAGGGTGTATCAGACATAGCTACTAAAGCGTCAGAGAGCTCTGTATTTTTCTTAGCCCCAGAGCTGTCTCGCTTTCCTTGTAACCCTGGCAGTTTGGACAATACCGCTGTAAGGGTATGATCCATAACTGCCGCCATGTCTTGTAAGGTAAACGCTATGGGCGCGCTAGATGTACTTGGCGTCCCTTGAGCGGGAGTTATAGGCTCTGACACGTGGGGAGAGTTAGTCGGCATAACTTCCCCCTTGTCAATTTCCTCTGGTGATAAATCTTTTAAAGCCAGAATATGGTCTTTATAACTTATAGTAAGATCAGTGCATTTGGTACACATTCTAAGAGGGGGTTCCACAATGGCTTCTAAACATAATGAACAAGGAGTTTCCTCTATGTCAGACATGTTTAACAGACTAGTAATGAGACCAGCAAGCTTTGATAACATTTTAATTAATGTGAGAAAGCAGAATATAAAAAACGGTACTGTGCCTTTAAGGGAAAAAAACAAACACAAAAACTGCAAAACAGTGAAAAAAGCAGTTAACTCTATGACATTTTTACAGTGTATATACAAGACTAAAATAGCATTGCACCCACTTGCAAATGTATGATTAACCCCTCAGGCTCAAAAACAAAGCAAAAAAACGGTTCTACTGTGGCTCCTACCTTCCCATAAAACGACTTTTGTAGGCACAAAAACCCTTTACAGAGGTCCAATATGTCAGGGGACTCCTTCAGGGAAGCTGGATGTCTCAGGATGTAAAAACTACTGCGCAATTAGAGCGCGAAAGTAGGCCCCACCCACCATGCACTCAAAGTCAGAGGGCCTTAATAAACTATTCCTATGAGTAAAATCACAGCCATGTGGAAAACTAGGCCCCAAGTAAAGATTTATCACCCTTAGTAAAAAAACGTTCTTTATAAATCCTGTAAACGTTTAACATACTAAGCCATAAGAGTAAGTAACATGAATATTACCCTTTACTGCAAGCATGATGCCAGTCGTCGTTAATTCACTGCAATCAGGCTTACCTTAAATATATCAGGCACTGTCAGCATTTTCTAGACTTCTTATCTCTCTAGAAAAAAATATACTGAACATACCTCAGGGCAGTTAATTCTGCAGGCCGTTCTCCCAGCTGAAGTTTTCCCATACTCTTCAGTTATGTGTGAGAACAGCAGTGGATCTTTGTTACAACCTGCTAAGATCATCAAAAACCTCAGGCAAAACTCTTCTTCTAATTTCTGCCTGAGGTAAAAACAGTACAACGCTGGTACCATTTAAAAATAACAAACTTTTGATTGAAGATAAACTACACTAAGTCAACACAACTCTAGCTACTTCCCTTGTCGAGAGCTGCAAGAGAATGACTGGAGGTGGCAGTTAGGGGAGGAGCTATATAGACAGCTCTGCTGTGGGTGATCCTCTTGCAGCTTCCTGTTGGGAAGGAGAATATCCCACAAGTAATGGATGATCCCTGGACTGGATACACCTTACAAGAGAAATGTAATAATGTTAGTAAATTAGAAAGTTGCTTAAAATTGCATGCTCTATCTGAATCAGTAAAGAAAAAAAAACCAACACATTTATGCTTACCTGATAAATTTATTTATTTCCGGATATGGTGAGTCCACAGCATCCTCAATTACTGTTGGGAATATCACTCCTGGTCAGCAGGAGGAGGCAAAGAGCACCACAGCCAAGCTGTTAATTATCACTCTCCTTCCCACAAACCCCAGTCATTTGACTGAAGGTAAATGGAGAAAAAGGAGTAACACAAGGTGTAGAGGTGCCTGAGGTTAGTCAAAAAACAGTCTTAAATAAAAAGGGCGGGGCCGTGGACTCACCATATCCGGAAATACATTTATCAGGTAAGCATAAATTTTGTTTTCTTTCCTAAGATATGAGTCCACGGCGTCCTCAATTACTATTGGGAATCAATACCCAAGCTAGAGTACACAGAGGACAAAAGAGAGAAAAGACAGGTAGACCAAAACAGAAGGCACCATCGTTTGAAGAACCTTTCTCCCAAAAGAAGCCTCAGTCGAGGTAAAAGTATCAAAATTTGTAAAATTTTGAAAAAGTATGCAGAGAAGACCAAGTTACCGCCTTGCAAATCTGTTCCACAGAAGGTTCATTTTTGAAAGCCCAAGAAGAAGAGATAGCCCTAGTAGAGTGAGTTGTAATTCTCTCAGGCAGTCTCATAGGCCAAACAAATTATACTTACAACCAGAGAGAAAGAGAAGTAGCAGTAGCTTTCTGACCCTTACGTTTCCCAGAGAAACAAACAAACAAACAAACAGGGCAGAAGACTGGCAAAAATCCCTAATCGCCTGAAGGTAGAATTTTAGAGCACGCACAACATCCAGGTTGTGCAACAAACGTTCCTTATGAGAAGAAGGATTAGGACATAGAGAACGAACAACAATTTCCTGAATAATACTTTTATCCGAAACAACTTTAGAAGGAAACCAAACTTAGTACGAAGCACCGCCTTATCGGCATGAAAGATAAGGTAAGGCGAAACACACACTCTCCGAGCAGAATAGCAATAAGAAACAAAACCTTCCAGGATAACAACTTTATATCTATGGAATGAAAGGATCAAACGGAGCCTGTTGTAAAGCTCTAAGAACAAGGTTAAGGCTCCAAGGAGGGGAAACGGACTTAAACACATGCCTGATTCTGACCAAGGCCTGACAAAAAGATTGCACATCTGGCACATCCGCCAGATGCTTATGTAGCAAAATAGATAAGGCAGAAATCTGACCCTTCAGGGTACTGACCGACAAACCCTTCTCCAGACCTTCCTGGAGAAAAGACAAAATCCTAGGAATCCTGACCCTACTCCAAGGAGTAGCCCTTGGATTCACACCAATAAAGATATTTACACCATATCTTATGGTAAATCTTCCTAGTAACAGGCTTGCAAGCCTGAATCATGTTCTCAATCACCAACTCAGAAAACCCATGCTTAGAACTAAGCGTTCAATCTCCAAGCCGTCAGCTTCAGAGAAATGAGATTTGGATGAAGGAAGGGACCCTGAAGTAGAAGGTCCTCCCTCGGAGGCAGTCTCCAGGGTGGAAGAGATGACATTCCCACTAGGTCTGCATATCAGATCCTGCAAGGCCACGCAGGAGCTATTAGAATCACAGACGCTCTCTCCTGTTTGATATGAGCAATGACTTGTGGAAGGAGAGCGAACGGAGGAAACAAGTATGCCAACCTGAAATTCCAAGGGACCGCCAAATCATCTATCAGAGAGGCCTGTGGATCCCATAACCTCGGAAGCTTGGCATTCTGCAGAGACGCCATCAGATCCAGCTCCGGCACCCCCATCTGAAAATCAAGCTGGAGAACACCTCTGGATGGAGCTCCCACTCCCCGGGATGAACAGTCAGTCTGCTCAGAAAATCCGCTTCCCAATTGTCCACTCCTGGAATGTGGATGGCAGATAGACAGCAAGTGTGAGCTTACGCCCACTGAATAATCCGAGCCACCTCTTCATGGCTAAGGAACACCGAGTTCCTCCCTGGTGGTTGATGTAAGCCACTGAGGTTATGCTGTCCGACTGGTACCTGATAAACCGGACTAAGGACAACTGAGGCCAAGCCATCAGAGCTTTTAAAATCGCTCTTAACTCCAAGATGTTTATGGGGAAAGCAGAGTCCAGAGTCCCTGCGCCTTTAACGAGTCCCAGACTGCTCCCCAACCCAGTAGGCTAGTGTCCATTGTCACAATCACCCAGGAAGGTCTCTGAAAGCATGTTCCCTGAGACAGATGTTCCTGAGAAAGCCACCACGGGAGAGAGTCTCTTGTCAACTGATCTAGATCTACCCTCTGAGACAGATCCGTATGGTCCCCGTTCCATTGCCTGAGCATGCATAACTGCAGAGCTCTCAAATGAAAATGAGCAAAGGAAATGATGTCCATGGAAGCAACCATCAGACCAATTACCTCCATACATAGAGCCACTGAAAGAGACTGTAGAAAGAGGCAGGAGGAAAGAATTTTGGCTTTTTAGACCTTCGTCAGAAATATTTTCATCGATAGGGAATCTATTATGGTCCCTAAGAAAACTACCCTTTTAGCTGGAACAAGGGAACTCTTTTCCAGATTCAGTTTCCATCTGTGGGAACGTAGAAAAGACAACAAGATCTCTGTATAAGATTTTGCTTGTTGAAAAGATGGCGCCTGAACCAGAATGTCATCTAGATAGGGCACCACTGCAATTCCCCGAGACCGAATCACTGCCAAAAGAGCCCCCAGAACCTTTGAGAAAATTCTGGGAGCTGTGGCAAGACCAAATGGAAGAGCCACAAATTGAAAGTGTGTGTCCAGAAAGGCAAATCTCAGAAATTTGTTATGATCCCTGTGAATGGGAACATAAAGGTACGCATCCTTCAGGTCTATGGTCGCCATGAACTGACCTTCTTGCACTAAAGGAAGAATGGAACGAATAGTCTCCATCTTGAAGGACGGTACTCTGAGAAACTTGTTTAGACACTTTAGTTCTAGAATAGGTCGGAAATGTCCCTCTTTTTTTGGAACCACAAACAGATTGGAATAGAAACCTAGCCCCTGTTCCTGTACTGGGAATGGAGCTATCACTCCCAGGGAGGAAATATCCTGTACACATTTCAAGAACGCCTCTCTTTTTATCTGGTCTGCAGATAATCTTGACAGGAGGAACCTGCCCCTGGGAGGAAAAGGTTTTTTAATTTGTAACCTTGGGATACTATGTCCGCAGCCCAAGGATCTGGGACATATCATATATCCATGCTTGAGAGAACTGAGAAAGTCTGCCCCCCCCCCCCCACTTGATCCGATCCCAGATCGGGGGCAAACCCTTCATGCTGACTTGGATTCAGCTGAGGGTTTCTTTGATTACTTCCCCTTGTTCCAAGGCTGATTGGGTTTCCAAAAAGGCTTAGCCTGTTCCTGCTTGGAAGAGGAAGGGGAAAACTTACCTCTGAAATTATGAAAGGAACGAAAATTACTCTGACGTCCTTTCGGCCTATTCTTCTTATCTTCGGCAGAAAAGACCCTTTACCACCCGTGATATCGGAAATAATTTCTGCCAGACCAGGTCCAAACAAGGTCTTACCCTTGGACTTAGATGAAACATCAGCTGACCAAGATTTCAGCCATAATGCTCTGCGCGCCAATACAGCAAAACCAGAAATTTTGGCTTTCAATTTAATGACCTACAATGAAGCATCAATAATAAAGGAATTGGCTATCTTAAGAACCTTAATCCTGTCTTGAATCTCTTCCAAGGGAGTCTCCACCTGAAGAGACTCAGACAATGTGTCAAACCAATAGGCTGCCGCACTTGTCACCATGGCAATACACACTGCAGGTTGCCATTGGAGACCTTGATGAACATACATCTTTTTCAAATAAGCTCCTCAATAGGAATAGTAGTTCTCTTTGCCATAGTAGTATTCGCAACTTCCACTTAGGGCACCGTTAGCCATGAGTCCTTAATGGAGTCAGCCACAGGAAACATCTTTTTAAAGACAGGAGACGGGGTAAAAGGAATCCCAGGTCTCTCCCATTCCAGTGCTATAATCTCCGTGGCATGGTCCGGCACAGGAAAAACCTCCACAGAGGAAGGAACATCAAAGTATTTATTAAGTTTACTAGATTTCTTAAGGTTGACGACGACAGATTTATCGGAGTCGTCCAAGGTAGCTAAAACCTCCTTTAAAAGTACATGGAGGGGTTTAAGCTTAAATCTGAAGGATACTACTTCAGCATCAGATGAAGGAATTACACTGTTCGAATCTTAGATTTCACCCTCAGAAGCTACCGACGTATCTTCCTCATCAGAGTTATGAGAAAGGACAACTAGGGTAGCAGAAGCCGAAGCAGAAACCTTAGTATCTGAATCTCTAAATTTCCTCTTGCGTTTTCCCTAAAGCATGGGAATGGCAGCTAATGCCACAGATACGGCAGAAGATACCTGGGCAGCTATTTCTGCTTGCAAATAAACTCCTCCAGGAGATTGAAAGGAACCACAGGGCACTGCATGTGATGCCATTAAGGCTTGGGACACCTGAGGAGAAGGCTGTGGCATCGACAGAACAGCTTCATTCTGAGAGACAGTTGGCTCAGAAACAAAACGTTTCTCTTTATGCAAAATGGTTCTCTCTGTACATGAGGAACAAAATTGCAGGGGTGGTACAATTTGGCTCTCTAAACAAAGCCGGCATCTGTCCAAAGGAGCAGGATACGGATCCATAATGCAGAAAAATAATTTGCAACTATACTTGGAAAAAAAAAAGGTACTGTACCTTAAAATTTATCACCCACACCAGTGTTAAGTTCCCTCTTTGAGGACTTAATTTGGCCCCAAGTAGCGTTATACAAGTAAGTGTAATAAGGAGATTTTTTTTTTTATTTGTTTATTGGCAAAAGAAAAAATGATCCTTCAGACAGTTCTACACTTCAGTGACTGTGGTGTCTACCTGTCCCAATAACGATCCGGTACACTGGGCAGCTGTAAGAGACAAACGTCTCCAAGTTTCAGACGCAACGGCTCTGGTCTCAGCCAGCAACGGAAGTGCATCACGTGATCGGCTAAAGAAGCTGCGCCACTTGGAAGTGAAAGCGTGCGCGCTTCCAGGCAAAAGTTTACATATAAACCAACAGTAAGCCGTTTCCTGACTGAGTAGTCTGTCAGATACGGCTAAGGATATCGCAATTGTGCGATCTGAAGTCGCAAATGCTAGATAAAAATAAAAAGCAGATTTTCCTCAGAGCCATAAACTAAACCCCTGAGCCACTAAAATAGTTAACACCTAATGTATAAAGGAGCTTAACTCAGTCTTTACGTTCACATTGATTGCAAAATGCCTGCTCACTGCCTAAAAAAATCCTAATCCTAGGATTTTCTGTTATCCCATTAACTGCAGTTTCTGGAGTAGCTTAACCCCTTCAGTGCCCACCTCCTAGCCCCAGAAGACAAAAAGGGCACTTACCTGCACACTCAGCTGTTCCTAATTGCTTGAAAGCCACCACAGCCCTACTGAAGAGACTAACGTGGAGTACGACTAGACCCAATCTTGAGAGGAAAGATCAGAGCAAACCTACTCTGGCTTTAAACATAATAAAATCTTGATTGAAGTGAAATAAATCCAATCTTCTTCAGACACCAAAACTTCACCTCCTCCTTGCACCGAAGGCATAGATAATGACTGTGGTTTGTGGGAAGGGGAGTGATACTTAACAGCTTGGCTGTGGTGCTCTTTGCCTCCTCCTGCTGGCTAGGAGTGATATTCCCAACAGTAAATTGAGGACGCCGTGGACTCACCATATCTTAGGAAAGAAATTGGGTTTAGTATCCCTTTAACTAAACAAACTAATATGAAAATCTGTTCATTTAGTTATTTTTCCCTATGTATGAAATGGATAAACTAAATGAAACAATGAATACATTCTGTATTATTTCATTAGTTTTAGTAATAATCACTTTAAAAACAAAAGTAATTCAAATTTATTTATTTATTTTGCAAATGAAGAAAGAAAACTATATTTTTTTCACGTCTACTAGCTAGTAAGATACAATAGCATAAGGTTTTGTTGGTTCCTTGGCACCCTCAAGAACAATATTAATCAACATTGTAGCCTTATAAAAGAATTGCCAATTAAATGATGTCTGAGTTCATTCTTGAAGCAAATACTATTAAAGGGACAGTAAAGTCAAAATTAAACTATCATGATTCAAATATGTCATGCAATTTTAAACAACAATCCAATTTACTTATTTAATTTATTATCTTATGGCCCAACAAAGGATACCAAGAGAATGAAGCAACATTTATAAAAAAAATAAAATAAAAAAAAAAGTAAACTGGAAAATTGTTTCAAATTATAACCTCGCTCTGAATCATGATAGAAAAATTTGGGGTTTCCTGTTCCTTTAAATACTTGAAATGCCTTAAATTACAGAGAATCATTCCATGAACCGACATTCACTGAGTAAAGAACTTTTTTGTATAATATAAGAACTACATTTTTTACTTAGTATTTGACAGTTGTACAAACTTAAAGGGCCATTATAGTAAAAAAAAATTACATACTCTTTGTGCGTTTAACCCCTGAAAGGGTCGTGCGACTAGTACTGTTGATTGGGCCACCTGCAGTTTCTGCTCAGGACCAGCAGTGCTCTGTGGTTCACGAGCAGTACTTCTACTATGTATTTAAAGGGACATGAAACCCAAATTTTTTATTTTATGGTTCAGATAGAGAACACAATTTTAAACATTCCAGTTTACTTCTATTATTTAATTTGCTAGGTATTCTTTGTTGAAGTAAAAGTAATGCACATGGGAGAGCCAATCACATGAGGCATCTATGTGCAGCCACCAATCAGCAGCTATTGAGCCTATTAAGATATGCTTTTCAACAAAGGATAACAAGTGTTTGAAGCAAATTGGATAACAGAAGTACATTGGAAAGTTGTTTAAAATTGCATGCTCTTTCTAAATCATAAAAGACAAAAATGTGGGTTTCACGACCCTTTAATTCTTTTGCAGGCTCATTAGCATTAAAATTACATGCTATAACGGATTAGAGCAAGCCATTTGTTTGACTAAAATAGCCCTTTGAGTATACATTTTAAGTTTCTCTTAAGAAAGCAGAGAAAGTATTACTTTTATAGGTAAATTAAAGGACAAGCAGGAAAAATAAATATTGATTCTGCAATACTTTATGCTTTAATAAACAACAAAAATACAAAAGCATAGAACATGTTCTCACCAAGTCTATGAGTTTAGTAACAGGAATCTCTCGGATTGGCCTCTTTATTCGGCTCAGAGCCTCCAATGATGTTCCAAAGGAGCTCACCAGATAGCTCCCACTTATAGTCAGGAAGTAATCCTTGCCACGGTCAAGGTGTAGGACCAAAATATCTTCTATCTTGTCCTCCCCTGAGTTAAGCAGGGTCACGGAATCCTTACTAACATATACATCCAGGCTAATCTCCACAGTTTCATCTTACAGAGAAGAGAAAAAGGTGTTTAATAAACATACACTGCAAAATAAACAAATATTTGTGACAGTTTAAATCAGGGTTCTTTATATTTCTCCTAAAAATTGATTGTCAGCTTTATTATTTCTTATAAATATACATTTGTATCAGAACATCAAAGTGTTAGAGACATGAAAGCCAAAATTAAACTATCATGATTCAGACAGATTGAATTGAGACAATTAGTTGAATTGTTTTCATGAGAGCATACTGCGGTAGGCTCAGTGCAGATTCCTGAGTGTACCTAGGTATTCTGTCATGGAAAGAATCAAGGTTTCAATACAAGGATACCAAGAGAAAGAAGTTAACTTGACAACAGAATTAAATTGGAAAAAAAAATAATCCAAAGAGAATCCAGAAATAAAATTGTACAAGAGCCCTTTAAGATTTCTCAGGCCCCCCAAAAATGAGATGAGAACTTAGATTTTTTTATCTCACATAGGATGCAGGAAAACAAAATCTATGCTTGCCTAATAAATTATTTTCTTTCTTGGCAGTGAGAGTCCACACATTCATTAATTACCTATGGGAATTCAACACCTGGCTACAAGGAGGAGGCAAAGACACCTCAGTCAAAACATTAAGTATCCCTCCCACTTCCCCTACCCTCTCAGTAATTCAAGCCAAGGATAAGGAAAAGTGAGAATAGACACAAGGGGTACAGAGGTGCTGGAAGACAAAACTGCCGCCATTACATGAATCTCAGGGCAGGTTCATGGACTCTCACTGCCAAGAAATTTTTTTTTTTTTTAGGTAAGCACAAATTTTGTTTTCTTTCTAATGAGACTTCAGTAAACAGATCTGTAAAGTGGCTACTTGGTCCTCGTTACATACTTTTACTAAGTTTTAAAAATGTGATGTTTTCAAAGGAAGCCTCAGTTCAGGCAAAAACATAAAATTTGTAAAACTTAGTAAAAGTATGTAACGAGGACCAAGTAGCCACTTTACAGATCTGTTTACTGAAGTCTCATTCTTGAAGGCCCAAGATAAAGACACTGCACGGGTGGAATGTGCCGTGATTCTAGAAGGAGACTGTTGTCCCGCATCCACATAGGCCATATGGATTAAACTTCTCAGCCAAAAGGAAACAGTAATCACAGTGGCTTTTTGACCCCTTTGCTTAATAGAGTACATAATGAACAGGGAAGAGGACTGTCAAAATTCCTTGGTAGCATGAAGGTAGAACTTACGACCAAATTGTGTAACAAGCTCCCCTTTTCGGAAGGAGGATTGGGACAAAAAGACGCACTACAATCTCCTCATTGATATTGTGAGTAGAGACAACCTTAGGTAAAAACCCCAACTTAGTACACAAAACCACCTTGTTCGCATGACATATAAGATATTGCGGATCACATTGTAAAGCAGATAGCTCAGAGACTCTATGAGGAGAAGAGTTGGCTAACAAAAACAAAACTTTCCACGACAAAAGTTTAAGGTCAAGAGAATGCATAGACTTAAACAGAGCCTGTTGAAGAACACAAAGAACAAGATTAAGGCTCCAAGGAGGAGCAATGCGTTTGAAAACAGGCCTTATTCTCATAATAGCCTGAACAAAAGACTGAACATCTGGCAACCTAGCCAGCTTACAAAGCAAAACAGAAAGGGCAGAAATCTGTCCCTTAAGAGAATTGGCCGACAGGCCTTTCTCCAATCCTTCTTGGAGAAACAAAAGAAAACGAGGAACCTTCACCTTGTGCCAAGGAAAACCTCATTCATCACACCAAGACAAATAAATTTGCCACACCCTGCGGTAGATACGTCTAGTCACGGTTTACAAGCCTGAATTAAAGTTTTAATAACCCTATCAGAGAATCCTCTCTTGGATAGCACTAGGCATTCAATCTCCACGTAGTCAGCTTCAGAGAATCCAGATTTTCATAAAGAAAAAGGACCCTTATGGAGAAGGTTCGCCCTCTGAGGTAATCTCCAGGGAGGAGCAAATTACCTCTTTATGAGATCTGCAAACCAATTCTGCGTGGAGCAATTAGACTTACAGAGACACCCTCCTGTTTGATTCGGCAAATCGATCAGGGAAGAAGGGCAATTGGAGAAAAAAGATAAAGATTCAACCTCCAAGGTACCGCTAATGCGTCCAACTCTGCTCGACTGTCTCTCGATTTTCGACCTGTATCTGGGCAGTTTGGCATTGAGACGAGAAGCCATGAGGTCTATCTCCGGAACGTCCCATCTGAGGGTTAGCTAAGAAAACACCTCCTTGGTGTAGAGACCACTCAGGAAATCTGCTTCCCAATTGTTTACTCCCGGAATGTGAATGGCTGATATGTGGCAGTTGAAAGACACACTGAAGAATGCGAGAGACCTCTCTCATAGCCAGAGAGCTTCGAGTCCCTCCCTGGTGATTTATATAAGCCACTGTAGTGATGTTGTCTGACTGGAATCGGATAAAGCAAGCCGAATGAAGCCATCAGAGCATTGAAGATGATCCTCAGCTCCAGAATGTTGATAGGCAGGAAAGATTCCTCTGGCTGCCAGGCCCCCTGCGCTGACCACACACAGCTCCCCATCCTATCAAACTGGCATTCGTAGTTAGAATCTCCCAGGACGGTCTAAGGAAGCAAACCCCCTGAGACAAATGGTCCTGAAAAAGCCACCAGGAGAGGGAATCCCTCGTCACTGGATCCAGACTGATTAACTGAGACAGGTTGAAGCGATTGACGTTCCATTGACTGCGCATACATAACTGAAGAGGTCTCAGACGGAAAACGAGCAAAAGGAATAATGTCCGTAGCTGCTACCATGAGTCCCACCAACTCCATACACTGAGCCACGAGGGTTGAGGTGTAGACTGTAACAAACAGCAAGCAGCTTGAAGTTTGTCTCAATGTTGATCTGTTAACAAAGATCCTCATGGACACAGAATCTATTATGGTTCCCAGGAAGCACACTCTTGTACTCGGAATGAGAGAGCTCTTGTCTAGATTTATCTTCCTTGCGAGACCGAAGAAGCAACAAAAGTCTCTGCGTGTGGGAGGCTGCTAAATGTAAAGAGGGATCTTGAACCAAGATATCGTGCCAATAAGAAGCTACTGCAATTCCTTGAGCTCTGACCACAGCCAGAAGAGCTTCCAGCACCTTCATAAAAATCCTTGAAGCAGTAGTTATTTTCCGAAAAGAAGAGCCATGAACTGATAATGATTGTTCAGGAAGGCAAACTGAAGGAACTGATGATGTGGTCATAAATTGTACCTCCTGAATTAGTGGAAGAATAGACCTGATAATTTCCATTTGAATGAAGGAACTCAGAAATTTCTTGAGACACTTAAAATCTTGGGTGGGACGAAATGTTCCCTCTTTTTTGGGAACTATGAACAGATTTGAATAAACCCCCCCTTCACCTTTCCGAGGAGGGGACTGGGACAATTACTCCAATGGATACAAGATCCCGTATAGAGTTCAAAAAGGCACCTCTTTTCTCTAGCTTTGATGAAAGTCTGGACAGAAGAAATCTGCCCCCCTGGGGGGGGGGGGGGTTGACACCAAAAACCTATTTTTTATCCCTGGGAGATCACCTCCAGAACCTGAAGACCCATGGATCTAGATTTCTTATCCTGGGGAAGAAATATGCCCTTACCACCAGTTACCATAGAAATAATCAAGTCCAAACCTGGTCCAAATAAGTTCTTACTCCTAAAGGCCAGGGAAAGTAGTCTAGACTCTGACACCATGTCAGAAGACCAAGAATTCAACCAGCGAGCTCTCCTGGCAAGTACTGCAAATCAAGAATATTTAGCATTTAGACAAATAATCTGCACAATGGCACCACAAATGAAGGAATTTGCCTTTTTAATGGCCTTAATCCAATCTTGAATATCTTCCAACGGGGTTTCCACTAGAATCATGTCAGATAAAGAGTCAAACCAAAATGTAGAAGGTCCAGCAACAGCCATGATACCCACCGTGGGTTGAAAAAGGAGACCCATCTGATTAAACATCCTTCTCAGGTAACCCTCCATCTTTCTATTAATGGGGTCCCTGAAGGATGTGCTATCCTCTAACCGAAAAGTGGTTCTATTAGCCAGGGTGGAGATTGCACTGCCCACCTTGGGAATCATACTCCACAACTCTATATGTGAGTCTGGAACATCTTAAAATTAGTAGAAGGAGAAAAGGGAACTACCAGCTTTTCCCATTCTTTGGAGATAATGTCTGCCATTCGAGCAGGGACCGAAAAAACATCTGGAGCTTCAGATCTGGTTTGATAAACCATGTCTAACTTTGGATGTTCTCGAGTCTAAATCAACAAAGGAACAGGAGATTCCTAAGTAGAAAAAACTTACTTAAATAAAAAACACAAGTGTTCAAGTCTGAACCTAAAATTTACTTCCTCCGGTTCTGCAGTCTTCTCAATGGTCAGAGGAAGAAAGTTCCCCCTCAGAAGCCACCAAGGAATTTTCGTCCTCAATGTTGTATATGGCTGACCAGAGCAGCCTCCAAGGCATTACTGTTCCCCAGTTTGAGGCAACATGTTTCACGTTTCTCTTAATCTTCTCTGACCCAGGGAAAGCAGATATAGCAGATTGAAGTTGCGCTGCAAGATATAAAAAGATTAAGTAGGAACAGGGCCGCAGGTAACTGCACGAGAAGTGCCTGGCGAAGGGGACTGAGGCAAAAGTATCGGCATATCAGGGTTAGCACAGTCTTGAGAGGTAGAAGGCTCTGAAGGGTTAACCTGAGTTACAGGGGCTAATGCAGGGGTATTAGGCTTAGGTCCCTTAGAATGAGACTGCAGGACAGATCCCAAGCAAACAGCGCACAATTGAGCAGGGGGACATGCCATGGCCATATTGCATAACATACATTTGTTATATTAAATTATACCTGGATGATTAACCTCTTCAGGGGAAAAGGATAATTCTGAGTTCTCTATAGTTTCAGATAAAAAGCCTGGCACAAAACCAAGCACACTAAGACCCCCTATGCCACGACTGGATTGACTCACCACCTCCTGAGACAGCTGTACTCCGTCCAGATGCAGCTCCATATAGAAGAGAGAGCTCACTAAACCTGCGTGGCGTATCGCTCACCAAGGCCCCGCCCCCTGCTATGGCGCATACTGCTGCTAAGCGTGCCAATATCGAGTTATGTCCAACCGCTCAAAGCAGTGATAGTGCCACATAACATAGAAAAGGCAGAGAGCCCTAACGATACTCCAAAAAGTGGCCCAAATGAGCGGTGCATGGCTGCAAACTAACTGCTGCCAATATGTATCTTATCCCTTCTAGGGACTATCATGAAATACACCCTTGTCTGCACTTAATAAAAAGCCTTAAATCCCACCTTGAGGCTAATTAGGCAAAAAAATAACTCCTTATGTAGGAGCTACCTGTGCCCACCAGGTCACATACTGTAGTGTCCCAAATACTGATCCCCCATGAGAGGTGACAAGCCATAGCAGGCACTTTAGAGAGAAAAGAGGCCTTTTGCTGTGGTGCAGTCACAGCACTTCCAGGTCTGACAGTAACAAGCTTCCATCTGACAGGGTCCTGAGAGACTAAGGAAAGCAGTGTAACTAACACCGGATGCCTGGAGGGGTGTTAGCAGTAAGGAACTGGAAGGAGGCATGGGAAGCTTCCCTTCGACATCCAGAGGCTAACTTTCACCAATATTCTTACTAAGAGGATTACATGGCTACTAAACAATCCATTAAGGAACATTAAAATCCAATCTTCATCAGACCACCACTCTCTGCCTACCTCCTAGTAGACAAGACAAAGAATTACTGGGAGGGATGGGGAAGTGGGAGGGATACTTAATGTTTTGACTGTGGTGCCTTTGTCTCCTCCTGATGGCCATGTGTTAAATTCCCATAGGTAATGAATGAATTTGTGGACTCTCCCTGCCATTAGAAAGAAACAAATATTTAAAACTCTCACTTTGCAAAAACTGTTTTAAACAGGCAGTTTTAGGTTCAAGTTGAATATACAGGTAATATGGGAACGTAACATTTAGAAATAGAGTAGAAGATAAATACATGCTGTTTTGCAATAAAACACAGAATGAAAACCATAATTTTGGAATAAAGGGAAAGTATGCGTACATGTACACAAATGGCAAGAAAAGAAGAAGGCTCACATATAATAAGCAAATCCCATCATACTCACAGATTGAAAGTCACTAAAGCCTGCTGGACCTTTGGGAGCTGTCCAGAAAGCTCTAGCTCCGGTACCACCACCAGAGGATGTCCAAATACCTCTGTAGATCGATACAGAATCCTGTGAGTTTCCCAGTCTCACTGCGAATTAAAAGATTGTGCTGAATAAGTCTGGAATATCTTGAAGAAAATTAAGATAATCCAGATTTATTCAGCACAATCTTTTAATTTGCTCTCATCTCAGAATTTTCGGGGTTTGGAGAACTCCAGTGACACTATCTTCCTGGGCTACAATCTGCTATTTGGAGCGGTGAGACTGGGAAACTCACAGAAGTACGTAATTATCTTCAGAGGTATCCTGTGGTGGTGTTACCAGAGCTAGAGCTTTCTGGACAACTCCCAAAGGTCCAGCAGGCTTTTGTAGCACTTCTCAAGTGCCTTTCAATCTGTGAGTATGATGGGATTTACTTATATGTGATCCGATCGCTGTTAATATTGCACCATTGTGGCGCCTTCTTTTCTTGCCGTTTCTAGATCATCTCGCTCAGCGCCTTATCAAGACTTTAAAAGGAGTGAGCTACCTCTTCCCGGTGCATACTTGACACTCTTGCTGATTGAGACTCAATTTTTGGGACTAATATTTTACAATGTTTATTCATTATTCCATTAATACCCATTTGTTTTGGGTCACTAGTTTTGTATTTTATGTCTAAGCACAGTTGACATAGATCAGTATTGTTTTATCTTAGCATGTGCACCGATTGACACATTTTTATAGTGCAAGGTTAGCTCTTCCAGCATTTTTTTCATATTTTTTGTACATATACACACCCCACACTATTTTGTGTTGTACCTCGTTACGGTACTAAAAATACATTACCTGGCTCCAGGTAACCTTCACAGGGCTCCGCTCGTAGCCAGGGTTTACAGTACTGAGTATCATTGAGTTTAGGGATAAAGGAGAAGTGACACGGAACCTGACCATTGTTTTGGATCTGGAGGGTCTGTTTTTGAAGCTGTCGAAACCGCACTCTATCAAACACAAACTAAAATGAAAAGAAATTTTATTTAATGCGTAACATTATCAAGAACTACATTTCTCTTGTTAAGTGTATCCAGTCCACGGATCATCCATTACTTATATTCTCCTTCCCAACAGGAAGTTGCAAGAGAATCATCAGCCCAGCAGAGCTGCTATATAGCTCCTCCTCTAACTGCCATATCCAGTCATTCTCTTGCAACCCTCAACATAGATGGAGGTCGTGAGAGGAGTGTGGTGTTTTATACTTAATTCTTCAATCAAAAGTTTGTTATTTTTAATTGGCACCGGAGTGTGCTGTTTTTTCTCAGGCAGTATTTGGAAGAAGAATCTGCCTGCGTTTTCTATGATCTTAGCAGAAGTAACTAAGATCCACTGGCTTTTCTCACACATTCTGAGGAGTGGGGTAACTTCAGAAAGGGAATGGCGTGCGGGGTCTCCTGAAACTAAGGTATGTGCAGTAAAATATTTTTCTAAGGAATGGAATTGACTAAGAAAATACTGCTGATACCGAAGTAATGTAAGTAAAACCTTAAATGCAGCGAAAGCGACTGGTATCAGGCTTATTAATGTATGTGCAGTAAAATAATTTTCTAAGAAATGGAATTTGACTAAGAAAATGCTGCTAATACTGAAGTAATGTAGTAAAGCCTTAAATGCAGTAGAAGCGACTGGTATCAGGCTTATCAATAGAGATACATACTCTTTAAAAAAAAAAATATGTTTAAAAAGTTTGCTGGCATGTTTAATCGTTTTTTGAGGTACATTGGTGATAAAACTTATTGGGGCATAATTTTTTCCACATGGCTGACTTATTTTCTGCATAGAAACAGTTAACTAAGGCTTCCCACTGTTGTAAAAATGAGTGGGAGGGGCCTATTTTAGAGCTTTTTTGCGCAGTTAAAATTACAAAATGAATCATCCAGATTCCCTCAGCAGTCCCATGAATACTACAGGACATCTCTAAAGGGCTAAAAAGACTTCCAAAATAGTTTATAGGGAAGGTAATCCACAGCTCAGCTGTGGCAGTTTTGTTGTGTCTGTTAAAAAACGTCTATGTCGTTTTTTTGATCTGTTTATTGCATTAAGGGGTTAATCATCCATTTGCAAGTGGGTGCAATGCTCTGCTGACTTGTTACATACACTGTAAAAATTTTGTTAGTGTAACTGCCTTTTTTCACTGTTATTTCAAATTTTGTCAAAATTTGTTTCTCTTAAAGGCACAGTAACGTTTTTTATATTGCTTGTTAACTTGCTTTAAAGTGTTTTCCAAGCTTGCTAGTCTCATTGCTAGTCTGTACAAACATGTCTGAAACAGAGGATACTTGTTCATTATGTTTAAAAGCCATGGTGGAGCCCCATAGGAGAATGTGTACTAAATGTATTGATTTCACCTTAAACAGTAAAGATCAGTCTTTATCTATAAAAGAATTGTCACCAGAGGGGTCTGTCGAGGTGGAAGTTATGCCGACTAACTCTCCCCACGTGTCAGACCCTTCGCCTCCCGCTCAAGGGACGCACGCTAATATGGCGCCAAGTACATCAGGGACGCCCATAGCGATTACTATGCAGGACATGGCTGCAATCATGAATAATACCCTGTCAGAGGTATTATCCAGATTGCCTGAATTGAGAGGCAAGCGCGATAGCTCTGGGGTTAGACGAGATACAGAGCGCGTAGATGCTGTAGAGCCATGTCTGATACTGCGTCACAATATGCAGAACCTGAGGACGGAGAGCTTCAGTCTGTGGGTGACGTCTCTGATTCGGGGAGACCTGATTCAGAGATTTCTAATTCTAAATTTAAGCTTGAGAACCTCTGTGTATTGCTTGGGGAGGTATTAGCTGCTCTGAATGACTGTGACAATTGCAGTGCCAGAGAAATTGTGTAGGCTGGATAAATACTATGCAGTGCCGGTGAGTACTGATGTTTTTCCAATACCTAAAAGGCTTACAGAAATTATTAGTAAGGAATGGGATAGGCCCGGTGTGTCCTTTTCCCCACCTCCTATATTTAGAAAAATGTTTCCAATAGATGCCACTACACGGGACTTATGGCAGACTGTCCCTAAGGTGGAGGGAGCAGTTTCTACTTTAGCAAAGCGTACCACTATCCCGGTTGAGGACAGTTGTGCTTTTTCAGATCCAATGGATAAAAAATTTGAGGGTTACCTTAAGAAAATGTTTATTCAACAAGGTTTTATTTTACAGCCACTTGCACGCATTGTGCCTGTCACTGCTGCGGCGGCATTCTGGTTTGAGGCCCTGGAAGAGGCCATCCATACAGCTCCGTTGACCGAAATTGTTGACAAGCTTAGAACTCTTAAGCTAGCTAACTCATTTGTTTCTGATGCCATTGTTCATTTGACTAAACTAACGGCTAAGAATTCAGGATTCACCATCCAGGCGCGTAGGGCGCTATGGCTCAAATCCTGGTCAGCTGATGTGACTTCAAAGTCTAAATTACTCAACATTCCTTTCAAGGGGCAGACCTTATTCGGGCCTGGTTTGAAAGAAATTATTGCTGACATTACTGGAGATAAGGGTCATACCCTTCCGCAGGACAGGGCCAAATCAAAGGCCAAACAGTCTAATTTTCGTGCCTTTCGAAATTCCAAGGCAGGTGCAGCATCAACTTCCTCCGCTTCAAGACAAGAGGAACTTTTGCTCAATCTAAGCAGGCCTGGAAACCTAACCAGTCCGAGAACAAAGGCAAGCAGGCCAGAAAGCCTGCTGCTGCCTCTAAGACAGCATGAAGGAACGGCCCCCTATCCGGCGACGGATCTAGTAGGGGGCAGACTTTTTCTCTGCGCCCAGGCATGGGCAAGAGATGTTCAGGATCCCTGGGCGTTGGAGATCATATCTCAGGGATATCTTCTGGACTTCAAGGCTTCCCCTCCACAAGGGAGATTTCATCTTTCAAGGTTATCTGCAAATCAGATAAAGAAAGAGGCATTCCTACGCTGTGTGCAAGACCTCCTAGTAATGGGAGTGATCCATTCAGTTCAGCGGACGGAACAAGGACAGGGTTTTTATTCAAATCTGTTTGTGGTTCCCAAAAAAGAGGGAACCTTCAGACCAATTTTGGATCTAAAGATCTTAAACAAATTCCTCAGAGTTCCAGCTTTCAAAATGGAGACTATTCGGACCATCCTACCCATGATCCAAGAGGGTCAGTACATGACCACAGTGGACTTAAAGGATGCCTACCTTCACATACCGATTCACAAAGATCATCATCGGTTCCTAAGGTTTGCCTTTCTAGACAGGCATTACCAATTTGTAGTTCTTCCCTTCGGGTTGGCTATAGCCCCGAGAATCTTTACGAAGGTTCTGGGCTCACTTCTGGCGGTTCTAAGACCGCGAGGCATAGCAGTGACTCCGTATCTAGACGACATCCTGATACAGGCGTCAAGCCTTCAAATTGCCAAGTCTCATTCAGAGATAGTTCTGACATTTCTGAGATCGCAAGGGTGGAAAGTGAACGAGGAAAAGAGTTCTCTATCCCCACTCACAAGAGTCTCCTTCTTAGGGACTCTTATAGATTCTGTAGAGATGAAAATTTACCTGACGGTGTCCAGGTTATCAAGGCTTCTAAATGCTTGCCGTATTCTTCATTCCATTCCGTGCCCTTTTGTGGCTCTGTGTATGGAGGTGATCGGCTTAATGGTAGCGGCAATGGACATAGTGCCATTTGCGTGCCTACATCTCAGACCGCTGCAATTATGCATGCTAAGTCAGTGGAATGGGGATTACACAGATTTGTCCCCTCTGCTAAATCTGGATCTAGAGACCAGAGATTCTCTTCTCTGGTGGTTGTCTCGGGTCCACCTGTCCAAGGGTATGACCTTTCGCAGGTCAGATTGGAAGATGCCAGCCTTCTAGGTTGGGGTGCAGTCTGGAACTCCCTGAAGGCACAGGGATCGTGGACTCAGGAGGAGAAACTCCTTCCGATAAATATTCTGGAGTTAAGAGCAATATTCAATGCTCTTCTGGCTTGGCCTCAGTTAGCAACACTGAGGTTCATCAGATTTCAGTCGGACAATATCACGACTGTGGCTTACATCAACCATCAAGGGGGAACCAGGAGTTCCCTAGTGATGATAGAAGTCTCAAAAATAATTAGCTGGGCAGAGATTCACTCTTGCCACCTGTCAGCAATCCATATCCCAGGCGTGGAGAACTGGGAGGCGGATTTTCTAAGTCGTCAGACTTTTCACCCGGGGGAGTGGGAAATCCATCCGGAGGTGTTTGCTCAGTTGATTCATTGTTGGGGCAAACCAGAGTTGGATCTCATGGCGTCTCGCCAGAACGCCAAGCTTCCTTGTTACGGATCCAGGTCCAGGGACCCAGAAGCGACGCTGATAGATGCTCTAGCAGCGCCTTGGTTCTTCAACCTGGCTTATGTGGTTCCACCGTTTCCTCTGCTCCCTCGACTGATTGACAAAATCAAACAGGAGAGAGCATCGGTGATTCTAATAGCGCCTACGTGGCCACGCAGGACCTGGTATGCAGACCTAGTGGACATGTCATCCTTTCCACCATGGACTCTGCCTCTAAGACAGGACCTTATAATACAAGGTCCTTTCAATCATCCAAATCTAATTTCTCTGAGACTGACTGCATGGAGATTGAACGCTTGATTCTATCAAAGCGTGGCTTCTCCGAGTCAGTCACTGATACCTTAATACAGGCACGAAAGCCTGTTACCAGGAAAATCTATCACAAGATATGGCGTACATATCTTTACTGGTGTGAATCCAAGAATTACTCATGGAGTAAGGTTAGGATTCCTAGGATATTATCCTTTCTCCAAGAGGGTTGGACAAAGGATTATCAGCTAGTTCCTTAAAGGGACAGATTTCTGCTCTGTCTATTCTTTTGCACAAGCGTCTGGCAGAAGATCCAGACGTCCAGGCTTTTTGTCAGGCTTTGGTTAGAATTAAGCCTGTGTTTAAATCTGTTGCTCCCCCATGGAGCTTAAACTTGGTTCTTAAAGTTCTTCAAGGAGTTCCGTTTGAACCCCTTCATTCCATTGATATTAAGCTTTTATCTTGGAAAGATCTGTTTTGATGGCTATTTCCTCGGCTCGGAGAGTCTCTGAGCTATCTGCCTTACAATGTGATTCTCCTTATCTGATTTTTCATGCAGATGGGGTGGTTTTGCGTACCAAACCTGGGTTTTTACCTGAGGTGGTTTCTAACAAGAATATCAATCAAGAGATTGTTGTTCCATAATTGTGTCCTAATCCTTCTTCAAAGAATTAACGTCTTTTGCATAATCTGGACGTAGTCCGTGCCTTGAAGTTTTACTTACAAGCTACTAAAGATTTTCGTCAAACATCTTTCCTGTTTGTCATTTATTCTGGACAGAAGAGAGGTCAAAAAGCTTCGGCAACCTCTCTTTCCTTTTGGCTTCGGAGTTTTATACGCCTAGCCTATGAGACTGCTGGACAGCAGACCCCTGACAGAATTACAGCTCATTCTACTAGAGCTGTGGCTTCCTCCTGGGCCTTTAAAAATCAGGCCTCTGTTGAACAGATTTGCAAGGCCGCGACTTGGTCTTCGCTTCACACTTTTTAAAAATTTTACAAATTTGATACTTTTGCTTCTTCGGAGGCTGTTTTTGGGAGAAAGGTCCTTCAGGCAGTAGTTCCTTCCGCTTAATCCCTGCCTTGTCCCTCCCATCATCCGTGTACTTTAGCTTTGGTATTGGTATCCCATAAGTAATGGATGATCCGTGGACTGGATACACTTAACAAGAGAAAATATAATTTATGCTTACCTGATAAATTTATTTCTCTTGTAGTGTATCCAGTCCACGGCCCGCCCTGTCATTTTAAGGCAGGTCTAAAATTTTATTAAACTACAGTCACCACTGCACCCTATGGTTTCTCCTTTCTCTGTTTGTTTCGGTCGAATGACTGGATATGGCAGTTAGGGGAGGAGCTATATAGCAGCTCTGCTGGGGTGATCCTCTTGCAACTTCCTGTTGGGAAGGAGAATATCCCATAAGTAATGGATGATCTGTGGACTGGATACACTACAAGAGAAATAAATTTATCAGGTAAGCATAAATTATGTTTTTATTAATAGATTTTCTGAGATTCTCACAATTAAGAATTAAGTGATAGTACTGTGATTAAGTGCTGTGATAGTATGACTTAAATCCCCTGCTTTAATGCCCATCTGGATTCTTAGTCCATTTTATTAAAGTTAATTAAATCTTCCCAGTTTTAAAATGTTTAGAGATATAAATTCTGAAGCTAAATATTGCGACAAAAGTAATGGAATTATAACTCCTAAAACAGATTGTGCAACTGATACTACTGAATGATCTCATATGTGACTCCCTAGTCCTTAACGGGCCCCATTGTACATTTAATCTTTTAATTAGATCTATATCAAAAACATAAATAATGCTTACATGATCATTTTATTTCCATAGTGGGGAGGAGAGTCCACGGCTTCATTCATTACTTTTTGGGAAATAAGAGCCTGGCTACCAGGAGGAGGCAAAGACACCCCAGCCAAAGGCTTAAATACCTCCCCAACTCCCCTCATCCCCCAGTCATTCTGCCGAGGAACAAGGAACAGTAGGAGAAATATCAGGGTATAAATGGTGCCAGAAGGTAAATTAAATTTAGGTCCGCCCACCAGGGTTAGTGGCGGAAGCCGTAGACTCTCCTCCCCACGATGGAAATAAAATGTATTTATGATTTCTATCTAAAGGGGAGGAGAGTCCATGGCTTAATTCAATACTTTTGGGAAACATATACCCAAGCTTTAGAGGACACAGAATGAAATTGGGAGGGTAAAAAGGCAGACCCTAATCTGAGGGCACCATAGCCTGTAAAACCTTTTTCTCCCAAAAACAGCTTCCGCAGAAGCAAAGACATAAAATTTGTAAAACTTTGTAAAAGTGTGTAAGGAGGACCAGGTAGCCGCCTTACAAATTTGCTCCATAGAGGCCTCATTCTTGAAGGCCCAAAACGAAGCCACAGCTCTAGTTGAATGAGCCGTGATCGTCTGAGGAGGTTTATGTCCCGTTGTCTCATAGGCCAAGCAAATCAAGCTCCTTAACCAAAAGGACAAAGTGGTAGAAGAGGCCCTCTGCTCCTTACGCTTCCCAGAATGCACCACAAAAAGAGGTAGACTGTCTGAAATCCTTCGTAGCCTGTAGATAGAACTTTAAGGCCCGAACCACATCCAGATTATAAAGTAACCTCTCCTTAGAAGAAGGGTTAGGACACAAAGAAGGAATAATTATTTCCTGATTGATGTTACGGTTAGACACCACCTTGGGAAGAAAACTCAAACTGGTGCGAAGAACAACCTTATCCGCATGAAAGACCAGATAAGGATACTCGAATTGTAAAGCAGCCAGCTCAGATACTTGATGTGCCATGCAATGTCCAACAGAAAGAAAACCTTCCAGGACAGAATCTTAATGTCAATAGAATGCATAGGCTCAAACAGAACCCTCTGCAATACCTTAAGGACCAAGTTTAAGCTCCATGGGGGAGCAGACTGCCTAAAGACAGGTCTGATTCTAGACAGAGCCTGAACAAAAGATTGAATGTCAAAAAGCTCAGCGAGTCTCCTGTGCAACAAAACTGCTAAAGCCGAAATCTGTCCCTTTAAGGAACTGGTGACAAGACCCTTCACCAAACCTTCCTGGAGAAAAGACAGAATCCTGGATACCTTCACCTTGTGCCAAGGATATCCGTATTTCCCACACCAGGACAAGTAAGTCCTCCACAACTTATGGTAGATGCGACGAGTGACTAGCTTCCTTGCCTGAACTAGAGTGTCAATCACACTGTCGGAAAAACCTCTCTTGGCTAAGACTAAGCGTTCAATCTCCACGCAGTCAGCCTCAGAGAAACGAGATTTTGATGTTGAAAGGGACCCTGTTCCAGCAGATCCCTGCAACAGGGTAAACTCCAAGGTGGAGAGGATGACATCCCCACCAGATCCACAAACCACGTCCTCTGCGGCCACGAAGGAGCAATCAGGATGGCCGAAGCTCACTCCTGCTTGATGCATGCCACTACACAAGGTAGAAGTGGTAACGGTGGAAAAATGTAAGCTAGGCTGAATCCTCAAGGCACCACTAGGGCATCTATCAGCTCTACCTGGGGATCCCTCAACCCGTATCAGGGTAGCTTGCAATTGAGTCTGGATGCCATGAGATCTATCTCCGACGTTCCCCATCTCAGACAAATCTCCGCAAACACTTCGGGGTGAAGAGACCATTCCCCCGGATGGAAGGATTGCCTGCTGAGAAAGTTTGTTGATGTAAGCCACCGAGGTAATGTTGTTGGTCTGGAATCTGATGAAGCCGAACGACCCCAGAGGAGGCCACACCCTCAGAGCATTGTAGATTGCTCTAAGAATATTGATGGGAAGAAGAGATTCCCCCGGGTCCATTTTCCTTGTGTAAACCTGGCACCCAAACAGCTCCCCCCATCCTGCCAGACTCGCGTCAGTGGTCACAATCTCCCAGGACGGTCTCAGGAAGGATGTCCACAGGGACAGATGCTCCGGACGGATCCACCAAGATAGGGAGTTCCTGGTCCGAGCATCCATGGATATCCGCTGTGATAGATCTGAATGATCACCGTTCCACTGTCTCAACATGCACAATTGAAGAGGTCCGAGATGGAACCTTGGCGAAAGGGATGATGTCTATGCTGGAAACCATGAGCCCGGTCATCTCCATACACTGAGCCACTGAAGGGCTTGAGTAAGACTGAAGGGCAAGACATGTGGACGCTATCTTATTGCGTCTATCTGTGAGAAATATTTCATGGACATAGAGTATTATCATGCTAGGAACTCCACCCTGTTGCTGGGAACCAGGGAACTCTTTCCTGAGTTGATCTTCCAACTGTGAGATTGGAGCAATAAAAGAAGAGCCTTTGAATGATCCTCTGCAAGGCTGAACGACGGTGTCTGGACTAGGATGTCGTCCAAATAGGGCGCCACAGCAATGCCTCTGGATCTGGCCACTGCAAGAAGCGCCCCCAGAACCTTCGTGAAGACTCTCGGGGCTGTCGCCAGGCCAAAAGGAAGGCCAAAAAATGGAAGTGTTGGTCCAGAAACGCAAATATTAGGAACTTTAAGTGGTCCCTGTGAATTGGAACATGACGGTAAGCATCCTTCAAGTCTACTGTCGTCATGAACTGCCCCTCTTGAACTAGGGGCAGAATAGATCTGATCATTTCCATTTTGAATGATGGAAGTCAGAAACTTGTTTAAACACTTTAGGTCCAGAATCGGGAGGAACGTGCCCTCCTTCTTTGGAACCAAAAAAAGATTTGAATAATACCCTAGACCCCTTTCTGCTTGGGGTACTGGTACGATAACACCTAGAGAGGAGAGGTCCCTCACACATTCTAGAAAGGCCACTCTCTTTTCCGGTCTTGAAGACAGGTTTGACAGGAGGAATCTGCCCCTGGTCGGATGGGACCTGAATCCTATCCTGTAACCCTGTGCGACAACCTTCAGAACCCAAGGGTCCTGAACGTCCTGCAACCAGGCTTCGGAGAAGAGAGACAATCTGCCCCCTACTTGGTCTGGGGACCGGTCGGGGGGCCGTCCCTTCATGCTGATTTTTTCTCGGCGGGCTTCTTGTTCTGCTTGGACTTGTTCCAAGACTGAGCAGGCTTCCAAGTTCCCTTGGACTGATCTGCTTTCGCAGCGGGTCGCTGGTGCTGGCCTTCTCCGCACGAAAGGGACGAAAAGTAGACCCTTTATGATTAGCCTTTTTATCTTGCGGTTGGAAAGCTCTCTCGCCTCCCGTAATTGTTGATATGATCGAATGACCGAACAGAATCTTCCCTTGAAAAGGCAGGGAACAACAGCCTCGACTTAGAGGTCATGTTCGCAGTCCAAGAATTTAGCCACAGAGCCCTGCGAGCTAAAACAGAGAATCCTAAAACCTTTGTGTTCAGGCGAATAATTTGCATATTGGCGTCACAAATGAAAGACTTGGTGACCTTCAACGCCTTAATCTTATCTTGTATCCCTCTTGACCATATCACACAGGGATTCACACCAATATGTCGCAGCTCTGGCAACCGCGGCTACAGCCGCTGCCGGTTGAAAAACAAACCTTGTGTGTTGAAACATTTTACTTAACATGTTTTCCAACTTTTTATCAATGGACTCTTTAAACGACGAACTATCCTCAAGAGGAATAGTCATCCGCTTTGCAAGCGTAGAGATGGCACCATCCATCTTAGGGACAGTCCCCCAAAACTTGAGCTGGGAGTCCGGAACGGGGAACAGTTTCTTAAAGGAAGAACCTAATCGCTCCCCTTCATTGTTAATAAGATTAGCAATCTTAACAGGAACCGGGAAGGTCTGGGGCACCACCCTGTCCTCGTATACCTTATCAAGCTTAGGAGTTGAAGGTTGCTCCGGAAACTTTGGTTCCAGGACCTCCAGAGTAGCAAGCACTTGCTTCAGCAAAAAGTGCAAATTCTCCAGCCTAAACCTAAAGTCAGGCTCCTCCACAGCCGGAGGATGAGATGACACGGTCTCCGACCAAGAAGGAGCCTCCTCTGAAGAGTCGGAGTGGGCCTCGTTATCGTATAACGCCTCTGATATTTCCATAGGCGTAGACAACCCCTGGGCTGGACCGCCATGATACGCCCTACGCTTGCGATTAACAGAACGTGGTAAGGCATGGATCACTTTCAATACTGCCGTTTGCAGCTGATCTGCGGCCAACAAATCTCTCCCATAGGAGTAATGGTTGGACTCTGGGGCGCTGCATGTGCACTCGGATATGAAAGCAGGGAACGCAACTCATGGGACGGGGAGCCCTCAGAGGTGGACGGTTCAGTAGTACTAGACATCCCCTTAGTTTTAGATGTTGCAACTTTATCAAGGCATGTGGAACATAGTTGAGAAATATTTGGAAAAAGGAGAGGTGCTTGTGTGTACCAGTATGGAACAGGTTAATCGACCTAGGATCCCCAATCCAGGGTACGCACATTTCTGTGGAGTACTCAGACAGTGCTATTAGACACAGGCTGAATATTTTACAGCAACCAGGCTCACTGATCTCCCTGAGGCAGGAAAACTGGAATGCTGGAACTCTGGATCACCAGGAACTCAAATAGGAAATATCCGCAATTCATAGCTCCCAGTGGGAGTGATTGGTAAATGGTAGGCAGGCAAGGCAAGGTTCCAATATAAAATAAAATTTATTAAAATTACAGACAAAAAAAAACAGGAACCATAAGGTAGGATATGCTAGCAGCCCTCAAACAATTGCAATGCGTTTTTCTGCGCTTCAGAACACTGTTTCATCAGGCATGTAGTACAAACTGTTAATGGCCTTTAAATACACAAGCCTTACCAATCAATAGTACAAAAAATGCATACACCTGGGAACCACCCCCTCAGAGGTGAGTTCCCAGCCCCTTAACCCTTCGTTTGCTGTGTATATTTCGTTACTTAATTTACCTTCATATATTAAAAAAAAGCTTTGTAAAAATCTAATATATATATATATATATATATATATATATATATATATATATATACCGTATATATATATATATATATATAAAAATAATATTGATACCTCATGCCTGACCATCCCAGCATACCCTTCTACTACCATCTTCCTAAGATCCACAAGGACAGTATTAAACCTCCAGGAAGACTCATCATTGTGGGCATGAATAGGCTTTTGAAATATATAGATTTATATCTCCAAAAAGATGTTATCCATTTGCACTCTTACATCCGTGACACCACTGATCTCCTCAATAAACTCAACATATAGTTTAAAAGGTACCTATTTATGGCTCACGTGTGATGTTGGAGCCTTGTACTCCAACATCCCACATGACATTGGGGTAAAGGTGATCCAATCTTATTTAAGTGAAGACATATATATGCCATTACCACAGGAGGGCTTTCTAATAACTATAATACAATTCATATTAAAAAAACAACTACTTCCAGTTCCTAGATGAATTTTATCTGCAGGTCAGAGGTACCGCCATGGGCACCAGGTTCGCGCCCAGCTTTGCTAACCTTTATATGGGAGCATTTGAGGAACATTACATTTAAGGTTCCAGCTGGGCGCGTAACCTGGTGTTCTATGGCCGTTACATAGATGACCTGCTCTTCATCTGGGACGGAACAGCACTGGAAGCCGAATTTTTTGTTAAACATTTAAATGATAATGAGATGGGTTGAACATTTACATCCAGTATCCAGTCACATCAAATAGAATTTTTGGATATCTCTTTGCATTGGGGGTCTGGAGGTGAGATTTGTACTTCCACTTTCTTCAAGAAAGTTGATAGCAATAATTTTTTACACTTCACAAGCTATCATTTGAAAAGTTGGAAAACGAATATCCCGTTTAGTCAATTCAACAGAATTAGGAGAAATTGCAGTGCATTACAAACATACGACAAACAATCTCCAATTCTAGTAGATAGATTCTTGGCAATAGGATATCCCCCCCCCCCCTCTTATCAAAAAGAGCCAAGAAAGAGCTAGAGACTTGGATAGAACTACAATACTTAAGGGTAAACCAAGAAATACTATTTTGAACAAAGAATTTGAAAATATTTCACAACCTAGGTTCATAACTAGTATAGTTCAAACCATAGAGCCATTAAAAAACCATTAGCCAAACATTGGCATATTTTACAGAAGGACCCCATCCTTAAAACAGATCTTAGAAGATCAACCTCTCATGACTTTTAGGAGAGCCCCTACCCTGAAACAAAAACTTGCACCAAGCGATATAGTAATGACCAAAAGAGAAGGGGCTAAAAAGTTGACACCCAAAAACCTATCTTCAGGAATTTATAGATGTGGTCATCCGAGATGTTCAATGTGTAAATATATAACACCTAAAACAGTGACTGCATCTGCAAACACCACGGAAGAGGTGTCCAAGATCAAGAGTCGGATCACGTGTAACACATCTTTCGTGTTGTATGCGTTATCATGCAAATGTGGCCTACAATATCTAGGCCGCACTACCCGCAAAGTCCGCACCAGATGGAGTGAACATTTGCGTAACATTGAAAAGAAGTCCCTTCTCCATAGTGTGCCTAGACACTATGTACAGACACACTAAGGAGAACCTTGCAGTTACCATATCACTCCCATTGAACACATTCCATCATCTCATAAATATAACAGGTACACCAAATTAAGACAAAGAGAAACTTTTTGGATATAAAGGTTCAATCTCTTTTTCCAAAAGGTCTTAATGAGGTGATTGATTCCGCTGCATTTAAAGGGACACTAAGCCCAATTGTTTTCTTTCATGATTCAGACAGAGCATGAGATTTTAAACTTTCAAATTTACTCCTATTATCAATTTTTCTTTGTTCTCATGCTATCTTGATTTGAAAAAGCAGTACTGAAAGCATTAGAGCCAGCCCATTTTTCGTTCAGCACCTGGGTAGCACTTGTGGCTAAATGTAGCAAACCAATTAGCAAGCGCTACCTAGGTGCTGAACTAAAAATGGGCCGGCTCTATTACATTTATCACGTTTTTGTGTTGATTGTAGACGGCTATATACTGGATACAGATTGGACTAGGTGTATACTATTAGTGTGTCTACATATACATTTCTGATCTGCATTTAGACTCTAACATTGTTATATAGCCAACACTATGACCATCACTGGCACATATGTGACACATACAATATATTTAAGGAGCTTGTATTAACTTTGACATAATAGAAGCTCTACAATTATAGAGCTGATATCTAGCTTTCTTATAAACACGCCCATAGTTTCAACAAACAACAATACACCACCTCGTAGTCTTTCACATCCCCAGTGACGTTTTCTATTATCCCTCCCTTTCTCCTTATAACCATGTCTTTGGGTACATTTGTTGTCACATGACTTTACGTGTTTTTCAGTTGCACATTGCCAGGTTGTGTTGTTTGAGCAATGAGCTTGTGGTCTATTATATTCCCAGTTATGTTTCTTATTATTCTTACCATTTTTTTCTTACTTAATACCTATCAGTCACATATTATGGAAAACTGACTACATTGCTTCCTCCCACACATTGGCTATTGGCCATTCATACCCAGTGACATCAATCCCCTCCCCTTCACACGCCCACTCTGACGACAACCAGCAGTTCTTATTCATAGATGGAACAAATGATTATATTACTATGGACACTCAGTTGTTATTGATATATACACACGTTAGCCAAATAGACAGGTAAGAGAGTTGTTTATAGATGAGTATCATATGAACTACAATCGTTTTGATAACTATAACATAATCCGATCTTAAGGTGTACGAGCACTGACGATCATCCGTAATACTTGACATATATCATTTATATATTTATACGTTTATTATCATCTGTATGTATATACCTCTTATTTTTATATATATATATATATATATATATATATATATATATATATATATATATTTATATTAGATTGCTATTTACAAAGCTTTTTTTAATATATGGAGGTAAATTAACGAAATACACAGCAAACGATGGGTTAAGTGGCTGGGAACTCACCTCTGAGGGGGTGGTTCCCAGGTGTATGTATTTTTTGTACTATTAATTGGTAAGGCATCCAGCATTCCAGTTTTCCTGTTCCTGCCTCGGGGAGATCAGTGAGCTGGGTTGCTGTAAAATATCCAGCCTGTTGCTAATAGCACTATCTGAGTGCTCCATAGAAATGTGAGTACCCTTGATTGGGGATCCTAGGTCGATTAACCTGTTCCATACTGGTACACACAAGCGCCTCTCCTTTTTCCTCATTTTTCTAGACTCGACGACATTTTGATGTGAGGAAAATGCAGCCTGTTCCAGTTCCATCTTCAACATCTGAGCCATAGATACACCTTCCCACAACCGTTTGGGTCCTCTGCCACAAGTGGGATATATCTATATAGAGACTCATTTCTGTTTCTTGACAGTTTGTTTACACTTTATTGTCCCTAATGTGATAAAGAGATTTCCATCTGCATATCATTTTTATTAGATATGTACTGAGGAATAAATCATACTATCTTTGATTTTATTATATGAGACACTGAACCCAAATTTTTTCTTTCGTGATTCAGATAGAGCATGCAATTTTAAACAACTTTCTAATTTACTCCTATTATCAATTTTTCTTCTTTCTCTTGCTATCTTTATTTGAAAAAGAAGGCATCTAAACTAAGAAGCCAGTCAATTTTTGGTTCAGTACACTGGACAGCACTTTTTTATTGGTGGGTGAATTTATCCACCAATCAGCAAGAACAACCCAGGTTGTTCACCAAAAATGGGCCGGCAACTAAACTTACATTCTTGCTTTTCAAACAAAGATACCGAGAGAATGAAGAAAATGTGATACTAGGAGTAAATTAGATAGTTGCTTAAAATTGCATGCTCTATCTGAATCACGAAAGAAAAAATTTGGGTTCAGTGTCCCTTTAAAAGGATTTACAGAGAAGCAAACTGAAAAAAGGAGTTTTAATTTGAACCTGGTGAACCAATGACACAAAACTTACAATCATAAGCATCATACGCATGTAGCTACTAGTCACCAACCCTGTCTTATTCAAGAGTTATAATGTGTTTTAGCTCCCAAGCAAAACTTTAGCTATGTATTAAACCCTTTTACCGAGTTAAACACATTGTTAATTTTAGCCATCTATTTCCCTTGCTAACCAACATGTTTTTATTATATAGTTTGGATAACATTAACAAAGATTTTAAGCTGTAAAATAGGAGTGATATAATCAGTGTCAGCTTAACTTTGGATACTCACTTCTGTCCTACTCAGTTTTAACGATGGAAGAAAATCATTCTCCATTCTGTCCATCATGCGTACAATATCCTCAAATGCCTTTCTGTACCGGCGCTCATCCACAACCTTTACCTGTTGGGACAGGACGCTAGAATTAAATATGCAGTGTATGCAAAACTTTCAAATTGCAAACTACTCTCTAACCAAACAAGTCAATATTGCAATGCAAATTATTCCAAAAACAAATTATTCTTACCTGATAATTTTCTTTTCTTCTGATGGGAAGAGTCCATAGCTGCATTCATTACTTTTGGGAATTCAGAACCTGGCCACCAGGAGGAAGACACCCCAGCCAAAAGCTTCAAATACCTCCCCCACTCCCCTCATCCCCCAGTCATTCTAACAAGGGAACAAGGAACAGTAGGAGAAATATCAGGGTGAAAAAGGTGCCAGAAGAACATAAATGTACTGCCGCCTCAGACAAAATGCGGGCGGGAGCTGTGGACTCTACCCGTCAGAAGAAAAGAAAATTATCAGGTAAGCATAATTTATGTTTTTCTTCTTAAACGGTTAAAGTCCACAGCTGCATTCATTACTTTTGGGAAAGCAATACCCAAGCTAGAGGACACTAAATGCAAACAAAGGGTGGGTACAAAAAGGCGGCCCCTTCAAAAGGCACCACGGCCTAAAATTACCCGACACCCTTTAAAAAATTTGAAACGACAAGGGAAAAAACGGAAGCCCAGGTAACTGCTCATCAGTTATATAACCTGTAAAGCCGTGCTAGAGACCATTCAGACCCTGCTGAGCACAAAGCCTCCGAGGAGCCAGCCCTGCGGCTCTCGACTCCCACAAAAGAACCCCCGACCAAAAGGCCAAGAACCTCCATCTACCCCCAAGAGGGAGCATAGATAACCTCAAAAGAGATCCAAAGGACCATCTAACACAGGCTCATTAATCAAACTTAGAGCAACTCAAGGTTGCCACAGTACCCTTGCCCAGGGAGACGAACTCCCTAGAAGGACAAGGGCCAGAAAGAAATCCAAACTCTAAGATGACCAGAGGGCCACCCTCATATCCCTGACACGGCACCATACCACATATGGTGTTCCAGAAAACCACGAGTTCTCTATTGCATCATAGTCAAGTCGAAAACCGTCAGGCTAGACAAGCATAGGCAAGCAAACACAAGATAACTGTCCCAGCAGCTAAAAAACAGCTCTCCAACAGAACACAGAGCCACCTGTAAACAAGAACTTGCAATGACCAGCCTCCAGGCAGCAAAGCTGACCCTAAGCCATTGTGGGACTCAACCCACCAAGTAGCGCCGAAAAATCTAGTCAACAGCTCCCGACCAGAAAATACCGGGCTTCAAGGAGCAACCCATCCCAGCAGCAGAAGCCACCAGAGAGAAATGGGCATCAAAAGTCCTTCCATCGAAAGGGAGGACAGACTAAACGGTCAACACTGCCTAGAGCAAACCGATCCCTGACCTTCCCTCCAGGGTAATGGTCCCAGTCCAAAGGTTGGTTAAAGACCAAAGACAAGAGTCCCAGACCTCTGGAAGAAAAGGATGGATCTACAAGATAGCAAAACCCCTGAGTAGAACTCTGACCGCTACTAAAACCGGCATGCTATCCGAGTCATGCCAGGAACTTTGTGCTCTGGTGCAAGAACCCCTACACTGCTGTCTTCCATAAAGAAGGAACCCTTCCCAAGGTAAGAGTGTACTCTGACCCCCAGCATCCGAATACCAGAATCCAGCATATAGCAGGAGCCGTACCAGGGTTCAAACCCACAACGTCCTGCTTCAGGAACGGTGGAGCCAACCACTACTCCACATCTCCCTATTCCAAGATTCTGAGTATGCAAGGAAGGGGAAAAAAAACCTACCAAGCAAGAAAAAAACAAGGACCCAAAGGTCGTCATAGATACTGAGGTAACTCCAAGTAACTCCAAGTCAAGGAGAACACGCAAACACCCATCCCTCACCCTAGGTGAGAAGAAAAGGAACCAAAGCAACGGAAACCACCACCAATAGAGGCGAGACCCTTCGACCAATACTGCCAGCCCAGTTGAAACGACAACTGGAGTCTACAAGGAAGCATCAGATGTCCCAGAAGACCGGTAGGGACCAGTCAGAGAGACCTCAAACTTAAGCCTCAGGAAGATATGTATCTCCCATGAGAGACAGAAACCCCATCCCCCTCAAAGGAACACGCAGGAGAACCAAACCCTAAGAGTAAGCATAACTGTCCATGCCCGTTCCAAGCAAGAGACATGGTCCTAAGCCAGAGTCCTCGAAAAATGGAACTGATCAAAAGATCTAATCTCCTGAGGAACCCAAAAGCTGCCTCCTATAATTCGGAGCACAGCCAAGACAGAGCCTTTCACCATCTAAAGTCCTTAGACTTAAGGTACCTAGCACCAGCCTCAAACCCAAGAGTCTGAAAAGAACTCCTGACTAATTTAAGAAATTGGTACCCAGTACCCCTGGATCGCAAGGTAAACCCTTGTAGATAGGCATAACTACCTGATCCACACGCTGGTGAAGGTAAATGGTCATTTTCCTGACCCCAGAAAGGCGAAAGTCAGTAACCAACCTTGGACCTTCTACCCCCAAGCCCAAAAGCTAGATCTGCAATAAGGTCAAAGGATAGCACCCGAGAGTCGAAGAACATGGTATGACACATGGTAGTTCTTATATGGAGAAGACGACAATCTCCAGAGATCCTTTTAGGCTCAGTCTCCCGAAACCCTGTAACAGGAATAATGATGGGAGCCTCGCAGCTCCACGTACTAGAGCAAACAAAAACTCTGAGCAAAGGGAGGACTTGCCCACACTTCCAGAACAGATGACCCAACCCAAGACGGGAAGGAAAGAGACTTCGCCACGGCAAAAGTAATGCGACTAGGCTACAAGAGTCAACATCGGACAGAAACCGCAAGTGAAGACGCAAAACGCCCACCACCCAGAATACTAGATTCACATCTCCACACTCCAAAGGGACCCTTAGGAACCACTATGACGTCTGGAAAAAAAACAAAACACACCCTTAACCCAAGCAAATGGCTAGAAGGCCAACTTAGTTCAGAGCTTACAACCTTCCTTCCAGAAGCGTTGGATCTATGCACTAGGCCCAATACTTCGTAGTACGATCCGAGCCCAGTCCATATCGATAGGCCAAGTGACTATTTAGAATCCGACAGGATTTAAATCAGCACCACAAGGGCGACATGAACCCAAGTAACAGAAAGCGCTTGACCAGTACCTGCCTGGTACAAGGACACTCCAGAGCTGTCTAAGGTCCAAGAAAAATCGACCCGAAAGTTCGATAATATAAACTTTAAAAACATAACTTCGTTCTATTCAAAAGTGCGCAACTTCCGGGGAAGTGCCCACGGGACCACAAAATCGCAAGTATCGGTTCCAGAGAAAGAATATTCCCAAAAATGGAAATGATATCAGCCGTAAGCTTAATAAAAACAAATCAATCACATCCTACCTGGATCAAAATAAAAGTAAGGCAGCACCAGTGGCTGAACACCCAAGGTGAATGGATACACAAACGGGACCAGCCGAACAGAGGCCCCATTCACCCAATCTCAGGTCTGGAACCGAAACATAAAAGAAAGAAAAAACGGAGACGTCAAGGAGATTAGCTTCATCCCCAAACATCTATCCAGCTTGCCATCCAGTATCTAAGGCCTCGGATCCCTCGGCGCACTAGGACTGGAATACTCTAGCACTGCCAAAACATGTCTTAGTAGGACATGAAGACATGCCAGCCTATAATGGAAGGCAAAACTATCCCTCGCCGGATCAATAAACAACCCTGACCACGAGTTTGGGCCCCTGAAGCCTCATAGGCTAACGCTTTCCCAGGAGGCCGAACTGAATCGGGCGATCCCACGCCCGATGGGCCCTGGTTAACAGAACATGTACAGTATCTTAAAAATATTTCACTTCAGAGCTATAAATGAGCCAGAGCCATGGATATGGCCATACGGAATGGTGCCGCAAACTCTGGAGTAAACAAGCCACCTTCCGGAGAAGGAGTAAAGGCCATAGGGACACGCATAGCAAAGGAAGGTTCTGGGACACGCGCCTCACAAGACATGGAATCCTCGGGGGCAGATGGCTCAACGCACTCTAAGGTCCCTGATTCGGGAGACGAGAGTACTCTAGAACGGCAATCGGAACATAACTGATGGGCATGGATAACCCAGGTCATTTCATATTCATCACAAGATGCATTCTCTGTATCAGACACATACGTGTCTAAAAAAAAAATCAGAATCCTCCATAATCTTGGGATTGCAAAAAAGACAAACTCTAACTGGCACACCTTTTACACCCCCAATGGCTGGGGCACTCACCACCTCCTGTGAACCAGATACCCATCGAGCAGACTCTCTCTGTCGCCACACAGTCAGTATACGGAAGAGGAAAAAACAAAGTAACCGCTCCCTGTCACAAGACAAGGTGCACCGTGCCAGTCACAAAAAAGGGTGCGCAAATCTCAAGAGTTCGTGCCAACTGATGATAAGGCTGTTATGTTCCGAGAAGCCATAAGCTTAAGTATTACTACACATTAGCAGATAGAACCACATAACAAACATGATTAAAGTCCCCCCTGTTCATTAACCCCCTCAGGAGATATTAACCCATGATTCCTATTTTAAGATAAAAGGAGTCCCACGGGGACCCTACCTTCTCTCGTTAACATTACATTCACATGTTGAAATAAAATGAAACGATCTAACCGGAATCAACGCAGTGGAACAGGAACATGGCCCTTCAAGTGTGACAGAAAGTAGCCTCGCTTCTGACATGGACTTGAGTGAATAGAAGCAGGCAGCGAATCTCGTCAATGCTGATTGCCAAGGAGCTGTTAATATGAGTCGGGATGGTTTAGCAGAAAGACTCTTCCCGCATCTCCGACCTCTAACCTTCACCCATGCTCTCACTGAGAGACTGACAGGATTACTTAATACCCCAGTCCCATTTCGAAGCGTACTACCCTCCATAAGAGACTATTTCTCAAACTTCTGACACTTCTCTGCCAACCTCCTGTGACTAAAGGCAAAGAATGACTGGGGGATGAGGGAAGTGGGGGAGGTATTTGAAGCCTTTGGCTGGGGTGTCTTTGCCTCCTCCTGGTGGCCAGGTTCTGAATTCCCAAAAGTAATAAATGCAGCTGTGGACTCTTCCCGTTTAAGAAGAAAAGTAACAATTATCTTTAATATACCTGTATTTACCAAATACACCATTAATTGATATAATAGATTTTAATCTATAAAAATAAACATTCGATTTTGTGTAAATTAAAGGGACATTAAACCCAAAAGAAAATTCTTTCATGATTCAGATATAAAATATAATTTTTCACAACATTCCAATTTACTTCTATTATCTAATTTGCTTCATTCTCTTGATATACTTTTCTGAAAAGCATATTTAGATAGGATCAGTAGCTGCTGATTAGATGCCTTGTGTGATTGGCTCACCCATGTGCATTGCTATTTCTTCAACAAAGGATACCTAAAGAATGAGGCAAATTAGATAAAAGAAGTAAATTGAAATGTTGTTTAAAATTGTATTCTCTATCTGGATCATGAATGAAAAATGTTGTCTTTAATGTCCCTTTAAGTAAAAAACATATACAACATACTATCTGCTAACTTAAATGTACATAAGGCTCCATTTATCATGTATCAAGTTAAGAAGCAGACATCATAAGACTCCTTGGTTCGAGGTGATTGACAGGTCTTCCGAGGAAATAGGGGGCAGCACTGCATGCCACAAACACAGGCAGAACAGGTTCCATAGCTGGGACTCTTGTCCACCCGTCAAATGATAAATGGGGTCCACAGTCTCAGCTGGAAACAGACAGGTTAACTAATAATATATATATATCCAAATAATTTCCAGTTCAGCCCACCAAGAGACAGCAGCCTGGGTGCAAATATAAGTAGCATATGTAACAGAAGCAAATGCACTCTCAGGTCTTCCACAAAATTCTTTAATGGAACGTTTTCGGGGTTCACAACCCCTTCATCAGCATCAAAACATAAGCAAAATGTAAACAATTTATAGTGTTTCCAACAATTCTCACCAAACAAGTGTTACTCCAAAAGTGCGCCAAACATCGGGTGTGGAACGCATCTTGCGTTCCACCGTGGTGATGCCTACCGGAAGTGATGTTGTCTCACTTCCGGTTTCGCGGCATTATAGTGTTAAGCATACAAACAGTGTTGTGTATTTCGTCAACAAGTAATAACCCATACATGATAGTGTATAAGATGTGGTAAGTAAGCAGGTGCTAATGTATGCTTAGGTATATTGAAATTCTCCCTTCGATCGCCGTAACATTATCTCTAATCGGCTGATCAAGTGTCACTGTGTGTACAGATCACCATGGCAACTATAGCCATGGTTATGGTAAACATTCATCAATCGTGTCTTGAACACTGTGGTAAATCGCATATTGCAGCACACTAATATATGTGGTTATAGGTGATAAACATTCTTAATCACATTTATGCATAAAAGAAGCGATAATATATGTACATAGATACGTATAAGTTTAGACTTATATACAGAGAAATGGTAATTCTTGCTGTGTTGGTTATCAGTTAATAGGACAATGTTGAGTGACTGCGAATATTAAGGGAGCTCTTTACTGACTGTACACCCACAGGGTCTATTTTCAACAATATGTGAGTATATTTTCCAGTAGGAATGTAGGAAAATTGGTAATGTGCTATAACTAATTGGGCACAAGATTGTTTCACATTACCAAAGCCGGTTAGTATATCTATACCTCAATTCGTCTGTTTACTTATGACCATGTGCAAATACTAAGCCCAATAGAGATATGCACCTAGTCTAACAGAGAACTCTCAAAGAGACATAGATTTTCAGGCTTATATAGAAATAAATGTGTACTTATATCTATAACCCAGACACAAGATATGATGGATACCCCAATATGCCACACAGAAATGCCTTATTACGTTTTCTAAGACAATGCATAGTGATGTGTGGGAATAGATCTTATTTACATCTAGAATACATTCATCATTATCACATATACATAAAGAGATAGATTAGGCCAGCTTATAAGGGACCAGCTATGAACAGATAGAGACCGTCCATCTTGTTACTCCTTCATATTCTATATATGAAAAGATCGATTAGGCCAACTTATAAGGGACCAAGTATGAACAAGTAGGGATAGTCCATCTTGTTACTCCTTCATATTCTATATATGAAAAGATCGATTAGGCCAACTTATAAGGGACCAAGTATGAACAAGTAGGGATAGTCCATCTTGTTACTCCTTCACACTAAGAGGTAATTTAATGGATTCCCAATGAAAGGTCTAAGGTGCAAAAGTGGGTAATAATACCTCAGGGGCCAGGCTTCCACAACCAAGGTGGGGGATATCACCTCCATCTGGATGTGTCGTAAGCAATGTTTGGCGCACTTTTGGAGTAACACTTGTTTGGTGAGAATTGTTGGAAACACTATAAATTGTTTGAATTTTGCTTATGTTTTGATGCTGATGAAGGGGTTGTGAACCCCGAAAACGTTCCATTAAAGAATTTTGTGGAAGACCTGAGAGTGCATTTGCTTCTGTTACATATATATATATATATATATCCCTTGAAAAACCCAGTCGTCCAATTGTGCGGGACGACTTAGAAATTAGCCCTAGTTTCATGGATGCAGCTTGCCTGGGGAGAGTGGAAAAAAACTACAGTTTCAATATTTAAATTAGAGGAAAATAAGCCAAAATAAATAATGAAAGTTCAGTACAAAGTTGTTTCACTATTTATAATTAAACATTTTGTGGGGAATTACATTTTGAGTTTAATGTCCCTTTAACTATTAACGCTGCTAATCTCCCTCCCCACTTATTACGCCAAAACAGCTGCTGATGCATCAGCTAATTGAGATTTACAAAACATAAAATTGGTTTGGCTTGGATACATTTACAGAATTTATACACATTGCTAAGCATATCACACCTTCTAACTATAAATTTCAGAACTTGTTTTTTGGTGCGGAAAAGAAACTCGCACAAAAGAAAAAAAAAAAAAAAAAAGAAGAAGTAAAACCATTACCCCAATGTTGAATAGTGAGCTGACTGGTTTGTGGTCACTTGTTTTCAAGTCCATATGACTACGATATTTTAGTTGCTTGATATTTGTTCCCCGCCACAGAATTCTGTCACACCAAGCTGGAACCCGACATTTCCCACTGTGCAAGAGAAGTCAGATTTGTCAATAATTAGGGTCAAATAAACATTTTATGTTAAATTTAATTTTTTTTTAATTATTTTTGCTTGTGAATGTACAAATTTGAATGGAATTTGACAGTTTGTCTTGAACAATCACTAAAATCATAGGAAATGTTAAGGGGCACTAAATAAATACTAGACAGAATGATTCAAAATGATATTGTTTAAATAATTAAATGAAGTGTAAAGGTTTAGTGTCAGTAAAGCAATGGGCACTGCTACGTTGTAACCTAGGTTTCCTCTGCTGAGGCTAAAATTATGGACAGTTATAAATGGGTCAGCAGAGTGCTCAACCAACAATGTAATATAGCAGTGTTAAGTCTAGCAAGTCTAAAGTCTACACTTACACTTTTAACGGGAATTAGAAAGACCACACTTCAAAATTAAATTCCGCAAAAAAAGGGACAAAATAAACAATGAAAGTATATTGCAGAGTGGGTTTTCTACCTTTATATGATTAAAACCTTCTCAATGGGTTTAAAGGCATAAAATCACATTATTGTGATGTTGCTCAAGTGTACAATACAAAAATGATAAAGTATCTTTTTTATCTGCAGACTGAGACTTTTACAATAATGTGATGGGCGTATTTGGAATTGTAATTAATAAGGAGCAGATTTGTGTAATTTTTAATATGAATTTGTATTACGTTTTAGTTAATTGTATACAAAATTGTATATGATGTTCTTTAAAGGGACATTATACACTCATTTTTTCTTTGCATAAATGTTTTGTAGATGATCTATTTATATAGCCCATAAAGTTTTTTTTTTAAATTAATGTGTAGTTTTGCTTATTTTTAAATAACATTGCTCTGATTTTCAGACTCCTAACCAAGCCCCAAAGTTTTATGTGAATACGCTCGACTACCTACTCCAGCTTGCTCCTGTTTGTGTAAAGGGTCTTTTCATATGCAAAAGAAGGGGGAGGGGGGGGGGGAGTGTCTTATTTGCCACTTGCAGTGGGCTTTCCAGCTACCTTTTCAACAGAGCCAAACTTACAGCTTCTAAGTAAGTTTTTAAACAGTTTTATACTGGATTTTTATATCAGTATCTGTGCATATTATTCTTTATAGTAGTGTCTATTACATGCAGTTATATGAAAATGAGTGTATACTGTCCCTTTAAAGGGATAGTAAAGTCCAAATTAAACTTTCATGATCCAGATAGGGCATGTAATTTTAAACAACTTTCTAATTTACTTTTATCATCAAATTTGCTTTGTTACTTGTTATTCTTAGTTAAAAGCTAAACCTAGGTAGGCTCATATGCAAATTTCTAAGCCCTTGAAGGCTGTCTCTGTATTTGACAGTTTTTCCCAACTAGAGGGCGTTGTGTTCATGCACGTGAAGTTATTTAAAGGGACACTTAACACCTGAAAGCTAAAATCCTTAAATCTAACTCCTTCTGATTAATGAAACGCAAGTAAGCACAGATGTCTATGCCATCTTGGAAGCTGACCCAAATTGTTTAAAAAAAGTGTTTTCAATTACAATGTTGTACCTGTGCTTGATATTCCTATGTATGCCGCCATATTGTAACGTATGTTGCACACAGGTACACGCAAGGCACATTGCTCTATTATGTATGCACTATGCTGCTTAGAGGAATCTTGCTCACTGTGATAGTACAAGTAAAGACATTTTTATTTGTGAAGTAAAAAGTATTTTCCACATCATAATATATATTAAAAATATTATTGTTTAAACCAAATTACACTTTATAATGTGCCCTAAACAAATCTGATGAAGTGAGTGCGCGGCTCCAGACACCGTAATTGAAAATAGCAAGCATAGTGAAATACGAGCTCAGGGGTGTGGTTATATCTAATCGTTGCAGAGCATTCCTGACCCTGCAGTATATAATACTGCACCGAGAGATCCTTTCTCTTTCAGCCCTAATGTTAAAACCCTCCTTGGACTTGAAGCGCAACTCCAACTGTCACTGCCAGGGAGCATGTGCAAACTCCACAACTGCTGCCTGTCACAGCCAGTAAGCATCTGGTAACCATCTTCAAACTACTGTCTATGTCAAGCCTTTTCAAGAAAAGAATACAGTCCCTACAGTCTAACATGGTGGAGGTTCACAGATGTTTTGGGGTTACTTTCTTGCTTTACGCACTGGATGTCTAAAATGTGTGCATGGCATTATGATATCTGAAAACTACTAAAGAATTCTGTGGTGCAATGTAGGGCCCAGTGTCAGAAAGTTGGGTCTCCATCAGAGGTCACGGGTCTTACAGCAGGACAATGACCCAAAGCACACTTCAAAAAGCACCCAGAAATGGTTTAAGATAAAGAGCTGGAGAGTACTGAACTGGCCAGCAATGAGTCCAGATCTCAATCTCATAGAGCACCTGTGGAGAGATCTCAAAACAGCAGTTGGGAAAAGGAACCCTTCTAATCTGAGAGACCTGGAGCAGTTGGCGAAAGAAGAGTGGTCCAAAATTCCAGTAGAGAGGTGTAAAACTCATTAATGGTTACAGGAAGCAATTGATTTGTTATTTTTTTCCAAGGGGTGTGCCACAATATAATAAATTGAGGGTGCCAATAATTTTGTGCAGTCTTTTTTTGGAGTTTTGCGTTGTATGTGTCAGATTTGGCTTTTTTTCTCCACTTATTTGTGTCATACCAATACAAACAAAATAAATAAACATGGGAATGCCTAAACATTTGTAATGGCAACAATTTTCTGGGCAAAGTGGTGCATTATCTGACAAGAAATGCAGGGGTGCCGATATTTTTGGCCATGACTGTATATAATTATTTCTTAGTCTCTTTATTAAAATACAACCAGAAAAACATAATTTGTACTTACCTGATAAATTCCTTTCTTTTATGGTGGTAAGAGTCCACTATTCCACACTCATGGAAATTACTTCTTTACTGCTAGGAGGAGGCAGTTTCCCAAACCCCTCCCACCTCACACATACCTCAGTCTAACATATAGCCATGAGGTAAAAAAGGGATTAAGAGCTAGCAGGGGGAAAAATGTGCTCCAATTAAAAAAAACAAAACAAAACAATTCTAAGAAAAGGGTGGTGGCTTGTGGACTCTCACCACCATGAAAGAAAGGAATTTATCAGGTAAGTATAAATGATGTTTTCTTTCATACAGGTTGTGAGAGTGCATGATCTCTTATTTATGGGAATACCCAAGCTGTGAAAGTCCACGAGTAAGAATATACATTTTGATATATGCACTTAAACATAAAGATACAAAACTCACGTAGAGACAACTGCCTGCAGGACCTTAATACCAAATGCTGCTTCGGAAGAAGCAAAAAGATAAAAATGGTAAAATTTTGTTAAAGTATGCAAAGAAGACAAGTAGCTGCTTTGCAAATCTGATAAACTGAAGCTTCATTCTTGAAGGCCCAAGAAGTGGCAACTGACCTGGTGGAATGAGATGTAATCTGCTGTGGAGGAGACTGACCTGTCTCTGAATAAGCTCTGTGAATCAGAAGCTTCAACCAAGAGGCTAAAACTACTGCAGATGCTTTCTGGTCTTTGAGAACCAGAAAAAAGAAGAAACAGACTAGAAGTCTTTCTGAATAATTTAATAACATCAACATAATATTTCAATGCTCTGACAACATCCAGGAAATGCAAAGATCTTTCTGATTTATTCTCAGGATTAGGACACAAAGAAGGAACAACAATCTCTCTGCTAATATAGATAAAACAACCTTAGGCAAGAAATTAAAGGCTGTCCTAAAAACTTGCTTATCCTGATGAAAAATCAAATAAGGAGAGTCACAAGAAAGAGCCAACAACTCAGAAACTCTTCTAGCAGAAGAAATAGCCAAAAGAAACAATTTCCAAGAAAGTAGTTTAATATCCAACTTATGCATGGGTTCAAAAGGAGGAGCTTGAAAAACTCTTAAAGGGATAGTCTAGTCAAAATTAAACTTTTATGATTCAGATAGAGCATGCAATTTTAAGAAACTTTCCAATTTACTCCTATTATCAATTTTACTTTCTTCTTGTGCTATCTTTGACTGTAAGCTTAGGAGCCAGCCCATTTTTGGTTCAGCACCTGGGTAGCGCTTGCTGATTTGTGGCTACATTTAGACACCAATCAGCAAGCACTAACCAGGTGCTGAACCAAAAATGGGTCGGCTATTAAGCCTACATTCTTGCTTTTTCAAATAAAGATACCAAGAGAATAAAGAAAATTGATAATAGGAGTAAATTAGAAAGTTGTTTAAAATTGAATGCTCTATCTGAATTATGAAAGTTTAATTTTGACTAGACTATCCCTTTAATACCAGGTTAAGATTCCAAGGAGGAGAAATAGGCCAGAAAAAAAACAATGAACATCAGGAAGAGTAGCAATCTTTCTGTGAAACAATACAAAAAGGTCAGAAATCTGTCCCTTCAAAGAACTGGCAGATAAACCCTTATCCAAACCATTCTTCAGAAACTGGAGAACCCTAGGAATTCAAAGAGAAACCCTGATCCAAACACCAGGAAATGTAAGTTTTCCGAACTTTGTGATAGATCTTCCTAGAGACAGGCTTGCGGGCCTGTATAAGAGAGTGTCAAAAACAGAATCTGAGAAACCTCTATGTTTCAGAACTAGGCATTCAATTTCCATGCCATCAAGTTGAGAGATTTCAGATCCTGATGGAAAATGGGACCTTGAGACAGGTCTGGGCGAAGAGGAAGAGGCTAAGGAGGGCAACTGGACATCTGTACCAGATCTGCAAACCAAATTCTGCAAGCCAATGCTGGGGCAATCAAGATTACAACTGATTTATCCTGTTTTATCTAGGAAATTACTCTGGGAAGAAGCACCAGAGGAGGAAAAAGATAAGCAGGCTAGAATGACCATAGAAGTACTAGAGCATCTACTGCTACTGCATTTTGATACCTGGAAAGTTTGTTGTTCAACGAGAGGCCATCAGATCTATCTCTGGTAGACCCCAAAGATCTACTATCAGACTGAATGTCTCGTGATGAAGGGACCACTCCCCTGGATACAGAGACTGACGACTGAGGAAGTCTGCTTCCCAATTAATCACTCCTGGAATACAAGAGTTGGTTTCTGTCCAGGGAAAGAATAAAAACCACTTACTTCATGGCCAGGGAACTGAGAGTCGTTCCCCCCCCCCCCGATTGACATAAGCTACTGCTGTAACATTGTCTTACTGGAAGCAAAGATAAGATTCCCTTTTCAACAGAGGCAAGCTTGAAGGGCCATGAAGATAGCATGAAGTTCTAGAATATTTATAGGAAGCCTCGCCTCCAGAGGACTCCAAACTCCTTGTGCTGTCAGAGACCCCCCAAACTGCCTCCAACCTGAAAGACTTGCATCTGATTTAATGTCTCTTAAAGGACCAGTCAACACTGTAGATTTGCATAATCAACAAATGCAAGATAACAAGACAATGCAATAGCACTTAGTCTGAACTTCAAATGAATAGATTTTTTTTTCTGACAATTTTAAAAGTTATGTCTTTTTCCACTCCCCCTGTACCATGTGACAGCCATCAGCCATTCACAAATGCATACACGAACCATGTGACAGCAAACAGCCATTCACAAATGCATACACACTTATTCTTGCACATGCTCAGTAGGAGCTGGTGACTCAAAAAGTTTAAATATAAAAAGACTGTGCACATTTGTTAATGCAAGTAAATTAGAAAGGTGTTTACAATTGCATGCTCTATCTGAATAATGAAAGTTTAATTTTTATTGAGTGTCTCTTTAAATTCTGTGATCTTTAGCATTTTGAATGGAATGATATGATTAATTTGTTGTAAGCGTGCTAATAAGACCAACTTTCAAACGCATACCACAGTTGTATGTAATGCTCAAGCATGTCAAGCATAATTTTATTATCCTCACAATGGCTTTGAAGCCTTCCCTGAGGCACTGGCTTCTCTCCCGGGGTTGCCCCGCCCCCTCAGCTTCCTATTCACTCAGGAGCTGTTAATAGGCATAAATCAGGTCAGGAAATTATAGGGCAGTAATTTCTAAATTTCTTAATGAGTAATTCATTTTTCTGCCAGGGAGTTGCTTGGAGTAGAATCTGGAGCCTGGGAGCATATAATGAAGTCCAAATAAAAGTGTCAAATGAGTTATAAAGTTTAGTGTAGTGTTCTTATCCAATTTTATTGTTTATGTGTATGTCTGGTGTTTCCATTACACACAATGGAACAAAATTAATTTGTCCTCACTAATATTAACACATTAGAGGAATCATTTACTGATAACCCTCCCTGTACATATATTGCATGTGTTTTACAAGCATGTTCCACTCTGTCAGGTCAATATACTCTGTGAGAGCTATTTATCTCAAATTGAGCATGCAATTTAGCCACATCCTTTTACTTCCTCTAAGGAATTATGTACTGTGTATGTTGCTCAGGACCTACTCAATTTACCCCTGAGTATAAGAAAAACTAGCAAGGCTAAGGCAGCTTATTTTGTAGCTATTATTATTATTGAGTTTTAGCAATGACAAAATAGATTATATGTACACTTATAATGATAGTAAAGTTACAAGTTTCAGGCTGATATGAAAGAGAATTACATACTGATAAATGTAAGATATAGGCTAAACATTGTACAATCTAATAAGAAAATTAGGCTATAAACAATCAGTTACACTGAGAGGCACATATATCAGCAATAACAGTGAACATACAGTATATGAATGAAAACTCATTTTTCTCATATAAAATCCTCTCAAATCTCATAAGGTCACTCTTGGACCTAAACAAGCTTATAAATCTAGCAAGAGGAGAGCTAGCAACTGTAATATTCGTGGTTTAAGAAAAAAAAGAAGGTTAAACTACCTCTTTCTATAGCTAATGTCACTTTTGGACTTTTAATAGTAAAAGTGAACAGAATGGCAGGAGTAAAACTGTAAAATATGGACAATTTTGGACCTTCTAGTATATAGAAGATAGCAAAGTATAGGATATGAGAGAGTGAGCTTGATATCTTAGCAATTAAAAAGAAGAATAACTGGAAAAGGAAACCTCAGATAAGGAAGTTACTCAAAGGACCAGTCAACACAGTAGATTTGCATAATCAACAAATGCAAGATAACAAGCCATTGCAATAGCACTTAGTCTGAACTTCAAATGAGTAGTAGATTTTTTTTCTGACAATTTTAAAAGTTATGTTTTTTTTCACTCCACCTGTACCATGTGACAGCCATCAGCCAATCACAAATGCATACAAGTACCATGTGACAGCAAGCAGCCATTCACAAATTCATACACACTTATTCTTGTACATGCTCAGTAGGAGCTAGTGAATCAAAAAGTTAAAATATAAAAAGACTGTGCACATTTTGTTATTGGAAGTAAATTGGAAAGTTGTTTAAAATGGCATGCTCTATCTGAATAATGAAAGTTTAATTTTGATTGAGTGTCCCTTCAAATGTCTCAAGTGATAAGGTATATAATTTAGAGTAACTGATATCTTGAAGTTTCTCATATTGACCCCTAATGGCTATCATAGAGGGCCTAAAGGTAATATGTTGATAGGGAACCCACTGAGATCTACATCAGAGTATAAATGTGGAGCTCCTTATAGGGGAATGCTAGCAATTAACTATGTCTTGTTAATTAATAATAGGGAACTCGTATAGTGATTAGTGGAAGGATGCTAACTCTAACACTTCACATATGTTCCTTAGAATATTAATCTTAGTGGTAGACCCACATTTATAGGTTGTGTGGCAGACTTGACCCTCTAAGGTGTGCAAGTGCTTCACTCAACATTTATATTAAATATAGTATAAAGTGAGACTAACTTGGCTTTATGATAAATTAGGTGAAGAGTTTGAGATACCAATTAAACTTAAGAGTCACTAAGATTATGTAAGAGTACACATTGTAAAAGGGTTATATCTAGCCTTACCAGGGGCTCTAATGTAAATTATAAACCAAGGGGAAAACGTATGCATATACAGTGGGACCTCGGTTTACAAACGACTAGGTATACGAAATTTCGGTTTACGAATTCAAAATCTTGAAAAAAATTGTCTCGGTTTAAGAATTTTTTTCGCAATACGAAACAAATGTTCCGGTTTGCCCCTCGGTTTACGAATTTTTTTCGCAATACGAAGCAAGTGTTCCCTGCATACTGAAGTGTGGGTAGCAGTTGGAGAGGTTTTGGAGCCATTTGCAGCAAGTTGTTGAGCCTTTTGGAGCCATTTGCAGCAAGTTGTTGAGCCTTTTGGAGCCATTTGCAGCAAGTTGTGGAGCCTTTTGGAGCCATTGGAGCCATTTGCAGCAAATTTTGGAGCCTTTTGGAGCCATTGGAGCCTTTTGCAGCAGGTTTTGTAGACTTTATTTGACTTTTTCTCTCACCTCCAGAACGCATTAATTGGTTTTCAATGCATTCCTATGGGAAACCGTGTTTCGGTTTACGAATTTTTCGCAATAAGAAACATCCCGGAGAACGAATTAAATTCTTAAACCGAGGTCCCACTGTATATGTAATCAGCAGTTACATCACATGGAGCTAAGGTAAAATAAAATGTTTTTTCAAAGGAGCGTATAACATGCGCAACTGTGAAGGATAAAACATAATTTATGTAAGAATTTACCTGATAAATTCATTTCTTTCATATTGGCAAGAGTCCATGAGCTAGTGACATATGGGATATACAATCCTACCAGGAGGGGCAAAGTTTCCCAAACCTCAAAATGCATATAAATACACCCCTCACCACACCCACAATTCAGTTTAACGAATAGCCAAGCAGTGGGGTGATAAAGAAAGGAGTAGAAAGCATCAACAAAGGAAATTTGGAAATAATTGTGCTTTATACAAAAAATCATAACCACCATAAAAAAAGGGTGGGCCTCGTGGACTCTTGCCAATATGAAAGAAATGAATTTATCAGGTAAATTCTTACATAAATTATGTTTTCTTTCATGTAATTGGCAAGAGTCCATGAGCTAGTGACATATGGGATATCAATACCCAAGATGTGGAGTCTTCCACTCAAGAGTCACTAGAGAGGGAGGGAATAAAACAAAAACAGCCATATTCCGCTGAGAAAATAATCCACAACCCAAAAATAAGTTTATTTTCACTTTGAAAGAAAAAAACTTAAATCAAAAAGCAGAAGAATCAAACTGAAACAGCTGCCTGAAGAACTTTTCTACCAAAAACTGCTTCCGAAGAAGCAAATACATAAAAATGGTAGAATTTAGTAAATGTATGCAAAGAGGACCAAGTGGCTGCTTTGCAAATCTGATCAACTGAAGCTTCATTCTTAAAAGCCCAAGAAGTGGAGACTGATCTAGTAGAATGAGCTGTAATTCTCTGAGGCGGGGTTTGACCCGACTCCAAATAAGCTTGATGAATCAAAAGTTTCAACCAAGAAGCCAAGGAAATAGCAGAAGCTTTCTGACCTTTCCTAGGACCAGAAAATAAAACAGACTAGAAGTCTTCCTGAAATTTTTAGTAGCTTCCACATAATATTTCAAAGCTCTTACCACATCCAAAGAATGTAAGGATCTCTCCAAAGAATTCTTAGGATTAGGACATAAAGAAGGGACAACAATTTCTCTACTAATGTTGTTAGAATTCACAACCTTAGGTAAAAATTGAAAAGAAGTCCGCAAAACTGCCTTATCCTGATGAAAAGTCAGAAAAGGAGACTCACAAGAAAGAGCAGATAGCTCAGAAACTCTTCTAGCAGAAGAGATAGCCGAAAGGAACTACACTTTCCAAGAAAGTAGTTTAATGTCCAAAAAATGCATAGGTTCAAATGGAGGAGCCTGTAAAGCCCTCAGAACCAAATTAAGACTCCAAGGAGGAGAAATTGACTTAATGACAGGCATAATACGAACTAAAGCCTGTACAAAACAGTGTATATCAGGAAGTATAGCAATCTTTCTGTGAAATAAAACAGAAAGAGCTGAGATTTGTCCTTTCAAGGAACTTGCAGACAAACCCTTATCCAAACCATCCTGAAGAAACTGCAAAATTCTAGGAATTCTAAAAGAATGCCAGGAGAATTTATGAGAAGAACACCATGAAATGTAAGTCTTCCAAACTCTATAATAAATCTTTCTAGAGACAGATTTACGAGCTTGTAACATAGTATTAATCACTGAATCAGAGAAACCTCTATGACTTAGAACTAAGCGTTCAATTTCCATACCTTCAAATTTAATGATTTGAGATCCTGATGGAAAAACGGACGTTGAGATAGTAGGTCCGGCCGTAACGGAAGTGGCCAAGGCGGGCAACTGGACATCCGAACCAGATCCGCATGCCAAAACCTGTGTGGCCATGCTGGAGCCACAAGCAACACAAAAGACTGTTCCATGATGATTTTGGAAATCACTCTTGGAATGAGAACTAGAGGCGGGAAGATGTAAGCAGGTTGATAACACCAAGGAAGTGTCAGCGCATCCACTGCTTCCGCCTGAACATCCCTGCACCTGGACAGGTATCTGGGAAATTTCTTGTTTAGATGAGAGGCCATGAGATCTATCTCTGGAAGCCCCCACATCTGAACAATCTGAGAAAACACATCTGGATGGAGAGACCACTCCCCTGGATGTAAAGTCTGGCGGCTGAGATAATCCGCCTCCCAATTGTCTACACCTGGGATATGCACCGCAGAGATTAGACAGGAGCTGGATTCCGCCCAAGCAAGTATCCGAGATACTTCTTTCATAGCTTGGGGACTGTGAGTCCCACCCTGATGATTGACATAAGCCACAGTTGTGATATTGTCTGTCTGAAAACAAATGAATGGTTCTCTCTTTAGTAGAGGCCAGAATTGAAGAGCCCTGAGAATTGCACAGAGTTCTAAAATATTTATTGGTAATCTCGCCTCTTGAGATTTCCAAACCCCTTGTGCTGTCAGAGACCCCCAAACAGCTCCCCAACCTGAAAGACTCGCATCTGTTGTGATCACAGTCCAGGTTGGGCGAACAAAAGAAGCCCCTTGAACCAAACGATGGTGATCTATCCACCATGTCAGAGAGTGTCGTACATTGGGATTCAAGGATATTAATTGTGATATCTTTGTATAATCCTTCACCATTGATTCAGCATACAAAGCTGTAGAGGTCTCATGTGAAAACGAGCAAAGGGGATTGCGTCTGATGCTGCAGTCATGAGACCTAAAACTTCCATGCACATAGCCACTGAAGGGAATGACTGAGACTGAAGGTGCCGGCAGGCTGCGACCAATTTTAAACGTCTCTTGTCTGTTAGAGACAGAGTCATGGACACTGAATCTATCTGGATGCCTAAAAAGGTGACCCTTGTTTGAGGAATCAAGAAACTTTTTGGTAAATTGATCCTCCAACCATGTTTCCGAAGAAACAACACTAGTTGATTCGTGTGAGATTCTGCAGTATGTAAAGACTGAGCTAGTACCAAGATATCGTCCAAATAAGGAAACACCACAATACCCTGTTCTCTTATTACAGATAGTAGGGCACCCAGAACCTTTGAAAAGATTCTTAGAGCTGTTGCTAGGCCAAATGGAAGAGCAACAAATTGGTAATGCTTGTCTAGAAAAGAGAATCTCAGAAACTGTTAGTGTTCTGGATGAATCGGAATATGAAGGTATGCATCCTGCAAGTCTATTGTGGACATATAATGTCCTTGCTGAACAAAAGGCAGAATAGTCCTTATAGTCACCATCTTGAAAGTTGGTACTCTTACATAACAATTAAAAATTTTCAGATCCAGAACTGGTCTGAACAAATTTTCTTTCTTTGGTACAATGAATAGGTTTGAATAAAACCCCAAACCTTGTTCCCGAGGAGGAACTGGCATGATTACCCCTGAAGACTCCAGGTCTGAAACACACTTCAGAAAAGCCTGAGCTTTTACTGGATTTACAGGGATGCGTGAAAGAAAAAATCTTCTCACAGGAGGTCTTACTTTGAATCCTATTCGATACCCTTGAGAGACAATGCTCTGAATCCAATGATTTTGGACAGATTTTATCCAAAAATCCTTGAAAAACCTTAATCTGCCCCCTACCAGCTGAGCTGGAATGAGGGCCGCACCTTCATGCGGACTTAGGGGCAGACTTTGGTTTCCTAAATGGCTTGGATTTATTCCAATTTGAGGAAGGCTTCCAACTGGAAGCATATTCCTTGGGAGGAGGATTGAGTTTTTGTTCCTTATTCTGACGAAAGGAACGAAAACGGTTAGAAGCCTTAGATTTACCCTTAGGTTTTTTATCCTGAGGCAAAAAAACTCCTTTTCCTCCAGTGATAGTTGAAATAATAGAATCCAACTGAGAACCAAATAAATTATTACCTTGGAAAGAAATAGTAATCTAGATTTAGATGTCATATCAGCATTCCAAGATTTAAGCCACAAAGCTCTTCTAGCTAATACAGCTAAAGACATGGATCTAACATCAATTTTGATAATATCAAAAATGGCATCACAAATAACATGATTAGCATGTTGCAGTAAGCGAACAATGCTAGATATGTCAGAATCCAATTCATGTTGCGCTAAATTTTCCAACCAAAAAGTTGACCCCAAAGAACTAGCAGGTCTGAGAAGATGACCTGAATATAAATAGGCCTTCCTTAGATAAGATTCAAGCTTCCTATCTAAAGGATCCTTAAAGGAAGTGCTATCTTCCATAGGAATAGTGGTATGTTTAGCAAGAGTATAAATAGCCCCATCAACTTTGGGGATCTTTTCCCAAAACTCTATAGATTTTGCTGGTAAAGGATACAATCTCTTAAACCTTGAAGAAGGAATAAAGGAAGTACCTGGCTTATTCCATTCCCTAGAAATTATATCAGAAATAGCTTCAGGAATGGAAAAAAACACCTGGGGAAACCACAGGAGGTTTAAAAACAGTATTTAAACGTTTATTAGACTGAACGTCAATAGGACTGGTTACCTCAATATCCAAAGTAATTAACACTTCTTTTAATAAAGAACGCATATACTCTATTTTAAATAAATAAGTAGATTTGTCAGTGTCAATATCTGAGGAAGGATCTTTTGTTTCAGATAGATCCTCATCAGAAGAGGATGAATTATTATGTTGTTGGTCATTTGAAATTTCATCAGCTAAATGAGAAGTTTTAAAAGACCTTTTACGTTTATTAGAAGGTGGAAATGCAGACTTCATAATAGATTCAGAAACAAATTCTTTAAAATTTACAGGTATATCATGCACATTAGAAGTTGAAGGAACTGCAACTGGCAATGTACTATTACTGATAGAAACACTATCTGCATGTAAAAGTTTATCATGACAACTATTACAAATGACATTCGGTGTAATAATTTTTACAATTTTACAACAAATGCACTTAGCTTTGGTAGAACCGATGTCAGGCAGCAGTGTTCCAGGAGAAACTTCAGAGACAGGATCAGATTGGGACATCTTGCTCAATGTAAGAGGAAAAAACAACATATAAAGCAAAATTATCCATTTCCTTAAATGACAGTTTCGGGAATGGGAAAAAATGCAAAAGCACAGGCCTCTTGATAGAGAAAAAAACAGGAGGCAAACATCAATGGAGTATTGAAATAATGAAAAATGACCGGAAATGACACACTTGCGTCCCTAATGACGCCGCCGCGTGAAAGGTTTCGGCGTCACGTATGACGCCGGAAATGACGAAGTTGCGTCATAAACGTATTTTTTCGCGCCAAAAGAGACGCAATAAAGTCTAGCATTTGACGCACCCGCGGGCCTAACACCCGCAATTGCAAAAAGTAGTCAAATTGAAAAAAAGACTAAACCCCAGGTAAGAAATACATTTCTTAAAGTGTTTACATTGTCAAATATGAAACTGACAGTCTGCAGAAGGAAACACATGAACCTGACTCATGGCAAATATAAGTACAATACATATATTTAGAACTTTATATAATTGCATAAAGTGCCAAACCATAGCTGAGAGTGTCTTAAGTAATAAAAACATACTTACCAAAAGACACCCATCCACATATAGCAGATAGCCAAACCAGTACTAAAACAGTTATTAGTAGAGGTAATGGTAAATTGAGAGTATATCGTCGATCTGAAAAGGGAGGTAGGAGATGAATCTCTACGACCGATAACAGAGAACCTATGAAATAGACTCCAGTTAGGGAAATCATCGTATTCAAATAAGTGATACTCCCTTCACGTCCCTCTGACATTCGCTGTACTCAGAGGAATCGGGCTTCAACAATGCTGAGAAGCGCATATCATTGTAGAATCTAAGCACAAACTTACTTCACCACCTCCATAGGAGGCAAAGTTTGTAAAACGGAATTGTGGGTGTGGTGAGGGGTGTATTTATAGGCATTTTGAGGTTTGGGAAACTTTGCCCCTCCTGGTAGGATTGTATATCCCATATGTCACTAGCTCATGGACTCTTGCCAATTACATGAAAGAAAAATATATATAGACATAGGCAAAGTTTAATATATTTACTGAATGAACTAAAGAAATAAACATAAATCTAAGAGAAACTTCCCTGTTTAAATGTATGGCTATACCAGAGAAAAATGTATAATAACTTTTAATTAACAAGATAGCACTAGTGAATCACATAACCTGAACTCCTAAGTAAACAACTTATATCGGTATACTTCATATAGGGCACTACTAACTGCACCAATATGATTGTGAACAGCTGAAGATTGTGAACAGCAATAACAAATCCGGCTTCCTCCAATCGTTGCATGGCCTAACAAGCTGGACGCCAAAGGGGCCACGCAACGATTTTAGGAATCCAGATTCGTCATTGCTGTGCTAAGTACAGCAGGAGCTCCGGGCGGAGGATCACCGGTCTGCTTTCCATCGAACAAAAGTATTTAAAAAAAATCAGCTTCATAGTAAAGTTTAATGAATGAATGTGCCCCTGTTTTTAAGAGTATTTTTAAAAACCGGGCACTGATTCATTAAACTTTACATTCACTTTAATTAGAGCAGCGCACCAATACATTTATGTTAAAAGTATTTTTATTGTCATTTTTTTTTTTTTTTTTTTTATAAAAAGATGTGTACAACAATATTATGAGAATAAACATGACATGTCAAGATGTTACAAACAATACTGCCACAGATAGTTGATCATCCCGCACATCTATTGGGACTCCCCAACCATGGCAACAGCACCAATACATTTAATATGCAATATACCTAAAGTGTGAACTCTTCACATAACAAGTCTGTTTACCTGGAATCCCAATGATCTGTTTTAGGGTCAAACTTGTACGTTGGGATAAAATTGATGTTGCCTTCCGTAAAATCTGTGAAGACATTTTTCAGATCTCTCTGGATATTTAACTAATGACAAAAGAGAGACAGAATAAGATGACACTATGTATATACTAAAAAGAACAAAAATGTATTTATTTTAAGACTAAGCAATAATAATTATGTATATTTCTTTACATTTAGTAAAGATATCTTGCAATTTATGTGTGACCTTACTTTTTGCCTAAGTTGAACACATTTAAACAGATATATCAAGATTAACCAGATATTTGCTGCAGTTACCGCAAATATACTGTAGGAGACGCTGTAGACATTTATTTAAAGGGACAGTAATGTTAAAATTAAACTTTCATTGTTCAGATGGAGCATGCAATTTTAAACAACATTCCAATTTACTTCTTTTCTAAAGTTTGCTTCATTTTCTTTGTATACTTTAGACTAAACCTAGGTAGGCTAATAGGAGTTTAGAAACGTTCATGTGTCTATAGCATTCTATGGTAGCAGCGTTTGCAACTATGTGTAAATTTGCTATAAATATTGTTGCAAACACTACTGCCATATGGCTAAACACACACACATTGTTGAGCTCACCTAGGATTACTCTTTAACCCCTTGAGTGCTAACGACGGCTCTGAGCCGTCGCAGAGTTTCCCACTCTGGTGCTAACGACGGCTCAGAGCCGTCGCTAGCACTATCCCACCTTGAGGGAGATCTGGGGGCTCCCACCCGCTCCTACCCCGGCGATCAGGCCTGCATAGTGACAGGCATCCCATTTTGTGCGGTGACGTCACGTGTAATGCACAACTTTGTTAACAATTTACAATACAAAGTATAGGGAAAGGGGGCATGCTGCTTAGAAGACTGTATTTCAGGCATCTTAGCAGCTACAGACCCCCAAGAACCACCGTTGGAAAGGTAATCACCTAACCTTGTAAGTGCTGGGGATCTGGGAAAAAAAAATACAAACGTTTTTAAAAAAAATTAAAAAAAAAACCTTAAAGGGACTCTGAACCCAATTTTTTTCTTTTGTGATTCAGATAGAGCATGCAATTTTAAGCAACTTTCTAATTTACTCCCATTATCAATTTTTCTTCGTTCTCTTGCTATCTTTATTTGAAAAAGAAAGTCCAGAACCTTGGACAGCACTTGTTTTTTGGTGGATGAATGTATCCACCAATCAACGAGAACAACCCAGGTTGTTCACCAAAATGGGCCGGCATCTAAACTTACATTCTTGCTTTTCAAATAAAGATACCAAGAGAATGAAGAACATTTGATAATAGGAGTAAATTAGAAAGTTGATAACAATTGCATGCTCCATCTGAATCACAAAAGAAAAAATTTGGGTTCAGTGTCCCTTTAAATCAGCTTAGCACTCAAAGGATTAATAAAGGATTCAAAGAGGACTAAGCAAAATTGATAGGAGAAGTAAATAGCAAAGTTCTTTCAAATTTCACTTTCTATCCAATTCATTTCATTGTGATTTTACTCTCCTGTTAATTAGTTAAGCAAACACACCCAAGAAAGGTTACTGACTAGAGGTAAAAAAAGTATCTAAATGCTAAATCTTATTCTATATTGCAAAACATTTTGGGCATTATCAACACTTATCTCTTTGCAGTGATTAGCTTTGCACTGCTTTTCTGTGTCCCTTTAACCCCTTAACGACTGAGGACGTGCAGGGTACGTCCTCAGAAAAAAGGCAGTTAATGCCTGAGAACGTACCCTGCACGTCCTCAGTGTGGAAAGCAGCTGGAAGCGATCCTGCTCGCTTCCAGCTGCTATCCGGTTATTGCAGTGATGCCTCGATATGGAGGCATCCTGCAATATCCTTTTTAAGCCATCCGGTGCAGAGAGAGCCACTCTGTGGCCCTCTCTGCACTGGAGATCTGTGGCTTAATGCGTTGGTGGGTGGGAGCCGGACCGGGAGGTGGGTGGCGGCCATCGATGGCCCTGGTGATGTGAAGGGGGGCGGGATCGTGGGCGGGGGTGGCTGGGGGCGCGCACGGGTGGGTGGGGACGGGCGCGTGCACGGGGAGGGAGCGGGTGGGAACCGCTACACTACAGAAAATGCTCAAATAAAAAAATGTAAAAAAAATTGTAAAAAATGTAAAAAAAAAACGATCAGCAAGGTGGTGGGGGTTTGTCTGTGTGGGGGGGGGGGGGGGGAAGCTACACTACAGAAAAAAACAAACAAACAAAAAAAAACACTTTTTATTGCAAACTGGGTACTGGCAGACAGCTGCCAGTACCCAAGATGGCCCCCAATAAGGCAGAGGGGAGGGTTAGAGAGCGGTTTTGGGGGGGATCAGGGAGGTTGGGGGCTAAGGGGGGGATCCTACACAGTAGCATATGTAAATATGCTAAAAAAAATTTTTTTATTTTTTTTTAAACCCTTTTATTTTAGTACTGGCAGACTTTCTGCCAGTACTTAAGATGGCGGGGACAATTGTGGGGTGGGGGAGGGAAGGGAGCTGTTTGGGAGGGATCAGGGGGTGGGATGTGTCAGATGGGAGGCTGATCTCTACACTAAAGCTAAAATTAACCCTGCAAGCTCCCTACAAACTCCCTAATTAACCCCTTCACTGCTAGCCATAATACATGTGTGAGGCGCAGCAGGATTTAGCAGCCTTCTAATTACCAGAAAGCAAAGCCAAAGTCATATATGTCTGCTATTTCTGAACAAAGGGGATCCCAGACAAGCATTTACAACCATTTGTGCCATAATTGCACAAGCTGTTTGTAAATGATTTCAGTGAGAAACCTAAAATTGTGAAACATTTTACGTTTTTTTTTTTTTATTTGATCGCATTTGGCGGTGAAATGGTGGCATGAAATATACCAAAATGTGCCTAGATCAATACTTGGGGTTGTCTACTACACTACACTAAAGCTAAAATTAACCCTACAAGCTCCCTAAAAGCTCCCTAATTAACCCCTTAACTGCTGGGCATAATACACTTGTGGTGCGTAGTGGCATTTAGCGGCCTTCTAATTACCAAAAAGCAACGCCAAAGCCATATATGTCTGCTATTTCTGAACAAAGGGGATCCCAGAGAAGAATTTACAACAATTTATGCCATAATTGCACAAGTTGTTTGTAAATAATTTCAGTGAGAAATCTAAAGTTTGTGAAAAAATTTGTGAAAAAGTGAACGATTTTTTGTATTTGATCGCCTTTGGCGGTGAAATGGTGGCATGAAATATACCAAAATGGGCCTAGATCAATACTTTGGGATGTCTTCTAAATATAAATATATACATGTCAAGGGATATTCAGGGATTCCTGAAAGATATTAGTGTTCTAATGTAACTAGCGCTAATTTTGGAAAAAAATGGTTTGGAAATAGCAAAGTGCTACTTGTATTTATGGCCCTATAACTTACAAAAAAAGCAAAGAAGATGTAAACATTGGGTATTTCTAAACTCAGGACAAAATTTAGAAACTATTAAGCATGGGTGTTTTTTGGTGGTTTTAGATATCTAACAGATTTTGGGGGTCAAAGTTAGAAAAAGTGTGTTTTTTTCCATTTTCCTCATATTTTATCATTTTTTTTATAGTAAATTATAAGATATGATGAAAATAATGGTATCTTTAGAAAGTCCATTTAATGGCGAGAAAAACGGTATATAATATGTGTGGGTACAGTAAATGAGTAAGAAGAAAATTACAGCTAAACACAAACACCGCAAAAATGTAAAAATAGCCTTGGTCCCAAACGGACAGAAAATGGAAAAGTGCTGTGGTCATTAAGGGGTTAAAGATGACTCCAAAAAATATTCACTTTTTGAAAATAAAATTAATTAATATAAATATACTGAATTATTACCTGATCAAACTTCAAAAGTGTGTTAATGTCGTTTTTTTCTATCATATTTTTTACTTCTCTCGCATCATATTTGCACAGTCTATAGTTCAAATCACCCAGCCAAATAACAACACTATAAAAGAGAAATTAAGTGAAATATAGTCATATTTATTTTAAAATGTACGTATGTTTAGACAACTTTATTTTCATTATAAAAAAACAAATTGGCCCTAAATTAAAAGTATTCAACAGTAAAGAAGGCTGAATAGCTACATTTTAAGCTGTTGTTAGGCTAAATATGTCTATACCTATGTACATTTTGTTTGTGTGTGCGCATGTTATATGTCCAATGGTCTTTTTTTCTCACTTGAGCTATCCAAAGCACAAATTGCATAATTTAAAATAAATTGATTTAAAGGTATAGTAAAGTCCAAATGAAACTTTCATGATTCAGATAGGACATGTAATTTTAAACAACTTTATAATTTACTTTTATGATCACATTTGCTCTGTTCTCTTGTTGTTCTTAGTTGAAAGCTAAACTTAGGCAGGCTCATATGCTAATTTGACAGTTTTTCACAGCTATAGGGCGCTAGTTCATGTGTTTCATATATAAATAACACTGTGCTCATGCACAGATAAGGGGGCAGTTTGCAGAAGCTTAGATACAAGGTAATTACAGAGGTAAAAAACATAATTTATGCTTACCTGATAAATTTATTTCTCTTGTAGTGTATCCAGTCCACGGATCATCCATTACTTGTGGGATATTCTCCTTCCCAACAGGAAGTTGCAAGAGGATCACCCACAGCAGAGCTGCTATATAGCTCCTCCCCTCACTGCCATATCCAGTCATTCGACCGAAACAAGACGAGAAAGGAGAAACCATAGGGTGCAGTGGTGACTGTAGTTTAATTAAAATTTAAACCTGCCTTAAAAGGACAGGGCGGGCCGTGGACTGGATACACTACAAGAGAAATAAATTTATCAGGTAAGCATAAATTATGTTTTCTCTTGTTAAGTGTATCCAGTCCACGGATCATCCATTACTTGTGGGATACCAATACCAAAGCTAAAGTACACGGATGATGGGAGGGACAAGGCAGGAACTTAAACAGAAGGAACCACTGCCTGTAGAACCTTTCTCCCAAAAACAGCCTCCGAAGAAGCAAAAGTGTCAAATTTGTAAAATTTTGAAAAGGTGTGAAGCGAAGACCAAGTCGCAGCCTTGCAAATCTGTTCAACAGAGGCCTCATTTTTAAAGGCCCAGGTGGAAGCCACAGCTCTAGTAGAATGAGCTGTAATCCTTTCAGGGGGCTGTTGTCCAGCAGTCTCATAGGCTAAGCGTATTATGCTCCGAAGCCAAAAGGAGAGAGAGGTTGTCGAAGCTTTTTGACCTCTCCTCTGTCCAGAGTAAACGTCAAACAGGGCAGATGTTTGACGAAAATCTTTAGTAGCCTGTAAGTAAAACTTCAAGGCACGGACTATGTCCAGATTATGCAAAAGACGTTCCTTCTTTGAAGAAGGATTAGGACACAATGATGGAACAACAATCTCTTGATTGATATTCCTGTTAGAAACCACCTTAGGTAAAAACCCAGGTTTGGTACGCAGAACTACCTTGTCTGAATGGAAAATCAGATAAGGAGAATCACAATGTAAGGCAGATAACTCAGAGACTCTGAGTCGGGGAAATAGCCATCAAAAACAGAACTTTCCAAGATAAAAGTTTAATATCAATGGAATGAAGGGGTTCAAACGGAACTCCCTGAAGAACTTTAAGAACCAAGTTTAAGCTCCACGGGGGAGCAACAGTTTTAAACACAGGCTTAATCCTAACCAAAGCCTGACAAAATGCCTGGACGTCTGGAACGTCTGCCAGACGCTTGTGCAAAAGAATAGACAGAGCAGAGATCTGTCCTTTTAAAGAACTAGCTGATAAGCCTTTGTCCAAACCCTCTTGGAGAAAGGACAATATCCTAGGAATCCTAACCTTACTCCATGAGTAACTCTTGGATTCACACCAATAAAGATATTTACGCCATATCTTATGGTAGATTTTCCTGGTGACAGGCTTCCGAGCCTGTATTAAGGTATCAATGACTGACTCGGAGAAGCCACGCCTTGATAGAATCAAGCGTTCAATCTCCAGGCAGTCAGTCTCAGAGAAATTAGATTTGGATGATTGAAAGGACCTTGTATTAGAAGGTCCTGCCTCAGAGGCAGAGTCCATGGTGGAAGAGATGACATGTCCACTAGGTCTGCATACCAGGTCCTGCGTGGCCATGCAGGCGCTATCAGAATCACAGATGCTCTCTCCTGTTTGATTTTGGCAATCAGTCGAGGGAGCAGAGGAAACGGTGGAAACACATAGGCCAGGTTGAAGAACCAAGGAGCTGCTAGAGCATCTATCAGCATTGCTCCCGGGTCCCTGGACCTGGATCCGTAACAAGGAAGCTTGGCGTTCTGGCGAGATGCCATGAGATCCAGTTCTGGTTTGCCCCAACGATGGACCAGTTGAGCAAACACCTCCGGATGGAGTTCCCACTCCCCCGGATGAAAAGTCTGACGACTTAGAAAATCCGCCTCCCAGTTCTCTACGCCTGGGATGTAAATCGCTGACAGGTGGCAAGAGTGAGACTCTGCCCAGCGAATTATCTTTGAGACTTCTAACATCGCTAGGGAACTCCTGGTTCCCCCTTGATGGTTGATGTAAGCCACAATCGTGATGTTGTCCGACTGAAATCTGATGAACCTTAGTGTTGCTAACTGAGGCCAAGCTAGAAGAGCATTGAATATTGCTCTTAACTCCAGAATATTTATTGGGAGGAGTTTCTCCTCCTGAGTCCACGATCCCTGAGCCTTCAGGGAGTTCCAGACTGCGCCCCAACCTAGAAGGCTGGCATCTGTTGTTACAATCGTCCAATCTGGCCTGCGAAAGGTCATACCCTTGGACAGATGGACCCGAGAAAGCCACCAGAGAAGAGAATCTCTGGTCTCTTGATCCAGATTTAGTAGAGGGGACAAATCTGAGTAATCCCCATTCCACTGACTTAGCATGCATAATTGCAGCGGTCTGAGATGCAGGCGCGCAAATGGCACTATGTCCATTGCCGCTACCATTAAGCCGATTACTTCCATGCACTGAGCCACTGACGGGCGTGGAATGGAATGAAGGACACGGCAAGCATTTAGAAGTTTTGATAACCTGGACTCCGTCAGGTAAATTTTCATCTCTACAGAATCTATAAGAGTCCCTAGGAAGGAGACTCTTGTGAGTGGTGATAGAGAACTCTTTTCCACGTTCACTTTCCACCCATGCGACCTCAGAAATGCCAGAACTATCTCTGTATGAGACTTGGCAATTTGAAAGCTTGACACCTGTATCAGGATGTTGTCTAGATACGGAGCCACCGCTATGCCTCGTGGTCTTAAACCGGACAGAAGTGAGCCCAGAACCTTTGTAAAAATTCTCGGGGCAGTGGCCAACCCGAAGGGAAGAGCTACAAATTGGTAATGCCTGTCTAGAAAGGCAAACCTTAGGAACCGATGATGATCTTTGTGAATCGGTATGTGAAGGTAGGCATCCTTTAAGTCCACTGTGGTCATGTACTGACCCTCTTGGATCATGGGTAGGATGGTCCGAATAGTTTCCATTTTGAATGATGGAACTCATCATTCAATTTGTTTAAGATCTTTAGATCCAAGATTGCCCTTGTTCCAGGACTGGTTAGGTTTCCAGGCCTGTCTGGAATGAGCAACAGTTCCCTCTTGTTTTGAAGCGGAGGAAGTTGATGCTGCTCCTGCCTTGAAATTTCGAAAGGCACGAAAATTAGACTGTTTGGCCTTTGATTTGGCCCTGTCCTGAGGAAGGGTATGACCCTTGCCTCCAGTAATGTCAGCAATAATTTCCTTCAAGCCAGCCCGAATAAGGTCTGCCCCTTGAAAGGAATGTTGAGTAATTTAGACTTTGAAGTCACGTCAGCTGACCAGGATTTAAGCCATAGCGCCCTTACGCGTCTGGATGGCGAATCCGGAATTCTTAGCCGTTAGTTTAGTCAAATGAACAATAGCATCAGAAACAAATGAGTTAGCTACCTTAAGCATTCTAAGCTTGACAATTTCATTCAATGGAGCTGTCTGGATGGCATCTTCCAGGGCCTCAAACCAGAATGCCGCCGCAGTAGTGAAAGGCGCAATGCATGCAAGGGGCTGTAAAATAAAACCCTGTTGAATAAACATTTTCTTAAGGTAACCCTCCAATTTTTTATCCATTGGATCTGAAAAAGCACAACTGTCCTCAACCGGGATAGTGGTAGGCTTTGCTAAAGTAGAAACTGCTCCCTCCACCTTAGGGACCGTCTGCCATAAGTCCCGTGTAGTGGCGTCTATTGGAAACATTTTTCTAAATATAGGAGGTGGGGAAAAGGGCAGACCGGGTCTATCCCACTCCTTGCTAATAATTTCTGTAAGCCTTTTAGGTATAGGAAAAACGTCAGTACACACCGGCACCGCATAGTATCTATCCAGCCTACACAATTTCTCTGGAATTGCAACTGTGTTACAGTCATTCAGAGCAGCTAATACCTCCCCAAGCAATACACAGAGGTTCTCAAGCTTAAATTTAAAATTAGAAATCTCTGAATCATGTTTCCCCGATTCAGAGAGGTCACCCACAGACTGAAGCTCAACGTCCTCATGTTCTGCATACTGTGACGCAGTATCAGACATGGCTCTAACAGCATTTGCGCGCTCTGTATCTCTCCTAACCCCAGAGCTATCGCGCTTGCCTCTTAATTCAGGCAATCTAGATAATACCTCTGACAGGGTATTATTCATGATTGCAGCCATGTCCTGCAAGGTAATCGCTATGGGCGTCCCTGATGTAATTGGCGCCATATTAGCGTGAGTCCCCTGAGCGGAAGGCGAAGGGTCTGACACGTGGGGAGAGTTAGTCGGCATAACTTCCCCCTCGACAGAACCCTCTGGTGATAATTCTTTTATAGATAAAGACTGATCTTTACTGATTAAGGTGAAATCAATACATTTAGTACACATTCTCCTATGGGGCTCCACCATGGCTTTCAAACATAATGAACAAGTAGGTTCCTCTGTGTCAGACATGTTTAAACAGACTAGCAATGAGACTAGCAAGCTTGGAAAACACTTTAAAACAAGTTTACAAGCAATATAAAAAACGTTACTGCGCCTTTAAGAAACACACATTTTCCCAAATTTTGAAATAACAGTGAAAAAATGCAGTTACACTAACAAAATTTTTACAGTGTATGTAATAAGTTAGCAGAGCATTGCACCCACTTGCAAATGGATGATTAACCCCTTAATACCAAAAACGGAATAACAAATGACAAAAACGTTTTTTAAACAGTCACAACAACTGCCACAGCTCTACTGTGGCTTTTTACCTCCCTCAATACGACTTTTGAAGCCTTTTGAGCCCTTCAGAGAAGTCCTGGATCATGCAGGAAGAAGCTGGATGTCTGTGTCTGTAATGTTTGCTGTGCAAAAAAACGCCAAAATAGGCCCCTCCCACTCATATTACAACAGTGGGAAGCCTCAGGGAACTGTTTCTAGGCAAAATTCAAGCCAGCCATGTGGAAAAAACTAGGCTCCAATAAGTTTTATCACCAAACATATGTAAAAAACGATTAAACATGCCAGCAAACGTTTTAAAATACACTTTTATAAGAGTATATATCTCGATTAATAAGCCTGATACCAGTCGCTATCACTGCATTTAAGGCTTTACTTACATTACTTCGGTATCAGCAGCATTTTCTAGCAAATTCCATCCCTAGAAAAATATTAACTGCACATACCTTATTGCAGGAAAACCTGCACGCCATTCCCCCTCTGAAGTAACCTCACTCCTCAGAATATGTGAGAACAGCAAAGGATCTTAGTTACTTCTGCTAAGATCATAGAAAACGCAGGCAGATTCTTCTTCTAAATACTGCCTGAGATAAACAGTACACTATGGTACCATTTAAAAATAACAAACTTTTGATTGAAGAAATAAACTAAGTATAAAACACCACAGTCCTCTTACGACCTCCATCTTAGTTGAGAGTTGCAAGAGAATGACTGGATATGGCAGTGAGGGGAGGAGCTATATAGCAGCTCTGCTGTGGGTGATCCTCTTGCAACTTCCTGTTGGGAAGGAGAATATCCCACAAGTAATGGATGATCCGTGGACTGGATACACTTAACAAGAGAAAAGTATATTTCTATAACAGCGTTGGTTATGCAAAACTGGGGAATGGCAAATAAAGGGATTATCTACCTTTTTAAACAATAACATTTTTGGTGTTTACTATCCCTTTAATGATACATTTGTGCAACCAGCTTTGACAAAAAATAATATGTAATTTTAGCCAGGTGGTCAGTAAAATCCGATGGCTGGTGTGCCCTTTAAATAGGTCCTTGGGAGAACACTGATATATCAGATCATATCATAACCTTTGTAATGTTTAAATAGAATAGAAAAACATGTCAGCAATCTTCTTATTAATGTAACCTACAAGCTGTGGGGTAACTTACTCGTGCTTCATGATATTGAGGGATGGTATGTTCTGATCTGGAACAGTGAAGTTCAGACGAGCACAAATATCTTTATAATCTTGATTACGCCTCTCAAAATCCTCTACATGCGCCGCTAGGTGAGAATTAACAAAGCAAAATGAAGTGTTGTGGAAAACAAACCTGATGGCTACACCTCCTTTGTTACCCTAGGGGTGGAAAGACATTGGATGTAAAATGGCACATAAATAAAAACAAACAAAAAAAGAACAACAACTTATATGCTTAAAAATAAATAAATAATTAGCACCACTTAACGGGACATTAAGCTCTGACCATATAAATTGAAACAAGATAAACAGCAAAGTTTTACAAGGGGTGTGCCTCTGGTCTGCAAAACAATACAAATTATGCTAAGAAGATGACAGTTTTAAATGATTTTATTATATTTATTGTGCATGTAGATCTTTTGCATTGCAGTGCTTAATTACTGACATATTTAAAATGACTACTGTTCCTTTAAGATATTGCTAATTATTGTTATCTTACACAAAGCCAATAATATCATATACCAAACATTAAAGACCAGGACGCTATCAGTTCAGTAATTGTTGAAAACCATGTGTGGCTATTTTGTGCAAATAAAGTATTTGCATACAAAACATTAAAAAAAAAACACCTGAGGAAGGGGCATGAATCTGAAATGTGTTGTGCTACTGTTTGGCCAGACAGACAATTTTTTTTTTTTTGTTTTGTTTTTTTGTTTTGTTTTTTTTAAATACCTTATTGAGAGTTAAGGAATGCCTGTTATTGTAGTACCAATCAAAGCTAAACTTGCACAAAGGATTTAGGATGCGATTACAAGTGGAGCGCTAATTTATCGTGCACCTGCAAACGGGAAAATTTGAGGGCGCGTGATAAACAGTCCTGTACAAAAATAAATCTTGAGAGGATACAGAGAACGCAGAGATGGAGAATGTCCATCCTATCAATAGGGCGGTAACAGAAAGGAAACGGGAAAATTTGAGGGCACGTGATAAACAGTCCTGTACAAAAATAAATCTTGAGAGGATACAGAGAACGCAGGGAGGGAGAATGTCCGTCCTATCAATAGGGCGGTAACAGAAAGGAACGGAAGAGGGTGGAAAGGGGTAGAACTTGTACCATATCAACAGATTTTAGCCCATCCCCTCTAAAAGGGGAACTTATCTTTGGTTTTAAATGCTGCTGAAACAACATAAACTAAAAGACAAATAGCACAAAATCAACACTGTTTAAGGGTCAGAGAAATGCTTACCATCTTTCCCATAATACCAGTCCCAACAGACTCTGCAACCACTTCCTGGATGTGTTTGACATGTTCTTTTTTGGCAAATACTACGATCATCATTCCCACAAGTCGGATCAGTCCGATCTGAAATGGATACTCCGTTAAACATGATGAAAAAAAATAAACTGAAATATTCATTGTCAGATACAGCTGACGTCAAAACAAAGAATGTATATGACATAAAAGTGATTAAAGGATTGAACTAGCCACTCTAAATTACCAAGACCAGTTTGCATACATTTCACAAGGAAACATGCCCAAACAGTGAGGCTATACATTTTTTTATTAGTAGGAGTAACTGTTTTGACAACTGAGAAGAAAAAACATAATTTATGTAAGAACTTACCTGATAAATTCATTTCTTTCATATTAGCAAGAGTCCATGAGCTAGTGACGTATGGGATATACATTCCTACCAGGAGGGGCAAAGTTTCCCAAACCTCAAAATGCCTATAAATACACCCCTCACCACACCCACAATTCAGTTTAACGAATAGCCAAGAAGTGGGGTGATAAAAAAGTGCGAAAGCATATAAAATAAGGAATTGGAATAATTGTGCTTTATACAAAAAAATCATAACCACCACAAAAAAGGGCGGGCCTCATGGACTCTTGCTAATATGAAAGAAATGAATTTATCAGGTAAGTTCTTACATAAATTATGTTTTCTTTCATGTAATTAGCAAGAGTCCATGAGCTAGTGACGTATGGGATAATGACTACCCAAGATGTGGATCTTTCCACGCAAGAGTCACTAGAGAGGGAGGGATAAAATAAAGACAGCCAATTCCTGCTGAAAATAATCCACACCCAAAATAAAGTTTAATGAAAACATAAGCAGAAGATTCAAACTGAAACCACTGCCTGAAGTACTTCAAAAACTGCTTCAGAAAAAGAAAACACATCAAAAATGGTAGAATTTAGTAAAAGTATGCAAAGAGGACCAAGTTGCTGCTTTGCAAATCTGATCAACCGAAGCTTCATTCCTAAACGCCCAGGAAGTAGAAACTGACCTAGTAGAATGAGCTGTAATCCTTCGAGGCGGAGTTTTACCCGACTCGACATAGGCATGATGAAATAAAGATTTCAACCAAGATGCCAAAGAAATGGCAGAAGCTTTCTGGCCTTTTCTAGAACCGGAAAAGATGACAAATAGACTAGAAGTCTTTCGGAAAGACTTAGTAGCTTCAACATAATAATACAAAACTCTAACAGCATCCAAAGAATGCAATGATCTCTCCTTAGAATTCATAGGATTAGGACATAATGAAGGAACCACAATTTCTCTACTAATGTTGTTAGAATTCACAACCTTAGGTAAAAAATTCAAAAGAAGTTTGCAGCACCGCCTTATCCTGATGAAAAATCAGAAAAGGAGACTCACAAGAAAGAGCAGATAATTCAGAGATTCTTCTGGCAGAAGAGATGGCCAAAAGAAACAAAACTTTCCAAGAAAGTAATTTAATGACCAAAGAATACATGGGTTCAAAAGGAAGAGCTTGAAGAGCCCCCAGAACCAAATTCAAACTCCAAGGAGGAGAAATTGACTTAATGACAGGTTTTATACGAACCAAAGCTTGTACAAAACAATGAATATCACGAAGAGTAGCAATCTTTCTGTGAAAAAGAACAGAAAGAGCAGAGATTTGTCCATTCAAGGAACTTGCGGACAAACCTTTATCTAAACCATCCTGAAGAAACTGTAAATTTCTCGGTATTCAAAAAGAATGCAAGAGGCCATCCGGACAAGATCCGCATACCAAAACCTGTGAGGCCATGCTGGAGCTACCAGCAGGACAAACGAGCATTCCTTTAGAATCTTGGAGAATACTCTTGGAAGAAGAACTAGAGGCGGAAAGATATAGGCAGGATGATACTTCCAAGGAAGTGATAATGCATCCACTGCCTCCGCCCGAGGATCCCGGGATCTAGACAGATACCAGGGAAGTTTCTTGTTTAGATGAGAAGCCATCAGATCTATTTCTGGGAGTTCCCACATTTGAACAATCTGAAGAAATACCTCTGGGTGAAGAGACCATTCGCCCGGATGCAACGTTTGGCGACTAAGATAATCCGCTTCCCAATTGTCTATACCTGGGATATGAACCGCAGAGATTAGACAGGAGCTGGATTCCGCCCAAACCAAAATTCGAGATACTTTTTTCATAGCCAGAGGACTGTAAGTCCCTCCTTGATGATTGATGTATGCCACAGTTGTGACATTGTCTATCTGAAAACAAATGAACAACTCTCTCTTCAGAAGAGGCCAAGACTGAAGAGCTCTGAAAATTCCAAAATATTGATCGGTAATCTCACCTCCTGAGATTCCCAAACCCCTTGTGCCGTCAGAGACCCCCACACAGCTCCCCAACCTGTAAGACTTGCATCTGTTGAGATTATAGTCCAGGTCGGAAGAACAAAGAAGCCCCCTGAACTAAACAATGGTGATCTGTCCACCACGTCAGAGAGTGTCGTATAATCGGTTTAAAGATATTAATTGAGATATCTTTGTGTAATCCCTGCACCATTGGTTCAGCATACAGAGCTGAAGAGGTCGCATGTGAAAACGAGCAAAGGAGATCGCATCCGATGCGGCAGTCCTAAGACCTAAAATTTCCATGCATAAGGCTACCAAAGGGAATGATTGTGACTGAAGGTTTTGACAAGCTGATATCAATGCTAAACTTCTCTTGTCTGACAAGGACAGAGTCATAGACACTGAATCTATCTGGAAACCTAAAAAGGTTACCCTTGTCTGAGGAATCAATGAACTTTTTGGTAAATTGATCCTCCAACCATGATCTTGAAGAAACAACACAAGTCGATTCGTATGAGATTCTGCGAAAATGTGAAGACTGAGCAAGTACCAAGATATCGTTCAAAATAAGGAAATACCAAAACCCTGTTCTCTGATTACAGACAGAAGGGCACTGAGAACCTTTGAAAAAATTCTTGGAGCTGATGCTAGGCCAAACGGTAGAGCCACAAAACTGGTAATGCTTGTCTAAAAAGAGAATCTCAGAAACTAAAAGTGATCTGGATGAATCGGAATATGCAGATATGCATCCTGTAAATCTATTGTAGACATATAATGCCCTTGCTAAACAAAAGGCAGGATAGTCCTACAGTTACCATCTTGAATGTTGGTATCCTTACATAACGATTCAATATTGATAGATTCGAAACTGGTCTGAAGGAATTGACCTTCTTTGGTACAATGAAGAGATAGAATAAAACCCCAGCCCCTGTTCCAGAACTGGAACTGGCATAATTACTCCAGCCAACTCTAGATCTGAAACACATTTCAGAAATGCTTGAGCCTCTGCTGAGTTTACTGGGACACGGGAAGGAAAAAAATCTCTTTGCAGGAGGCCTTAACTTGAAGCCAATTCTGTACCCTTCTGAAACAATGTTCTGAAACCAGAGATTGTGAACGGAATTGATCCAAATGTCTTTGAAAAGAACGTAAACTGCCCCATACCAGCTGAGCTGGAATGAGGACCGCACCTTCATGAGGACTTAGGAGCTGGCTTTGGGTTTCTATAGGCTTGGATATATTCCAAAGTGAAGAAGGTTTCCAAACTGATACCGCTCCTGAGAATGAAGGATCAGGCTTTTGTTCCTTGTTGTGATGAAAGGAACGAAAACAATTATTAGACCTAAATTTACCTCAGATTTTTTATCCTGTGGTAAAGTTCCCTTCCTTCCAGTAACAGTTGAGATAAAAAGAATCCAACTGAGAACCGAATAATTTATTACCCTGGAAAGAAAGGGATAGCAAAGCAGACTTAGAAGACATATCAGCATTCCAAGTTTTAAGCCATAAAGCTCTTCTAGCTAAAATAGCTAGAGACATACACCTGACATCAACTCTAATGATATCAAAGATGGTATCACAAATAAAATTATTAGCATGTTATAGAATAATAATAATGCTATAAAATTATGATCTGTTACTTGTTGCTCTAAATCTTCTAACCAAAAAGTTGAAGCTGCAGCAACATCCGCTAAAAATATAGCAGGAGTAGAGACAGCCCCATTAACCTTAGGGATTTTGTCCCAAAAAACTCTAATCTGTCAGATGGCACAGGATATAATTGCTTAAAACGTTTTAAAAGGAGTAAATGAATTACCCAAATTATTCCATTCCCTGGAAATTACTTCAGAAATAGCATCAGGGACAGGAAACACTTCTGGAATAACTACAGGAGATTTAAAAACCTTATTTAAACGTTTAGTTTTAGTATCAAGAGGACCAGAATCCTCTATTTCTAATGCAATTAATACTTTAAATAAAGAACGAATAAATTCCATCTTGAACAAATACAAAGATTTATCAGCATCAACCTCTGAGACAGAAACCTCTGAACCAGAAGAACCATTATCAGAATCAGAATGATGATGTTCATTTAAAAATTCATCTGAAAAAAGAGAAGTTTTAAAAGACTTTTATGTATACTAGAAGGAGAAATAACAGACATAGCCTTCTTAATGGATTTAGAAACAAAATCTCTTATGTTATCAGGAACACTCTGAGTATTAGATGTTGACGGAACAGCAACAGGTAATGTAACAGTACTAAAGGAAATTTTATCTGCATTAACAAGTTTGTCATAACATTTAATACAAACAACAGCTGAAGGAACAGATACCAAAAGTGATACACTTAGCTTTGGTAGCTCCAGCACCGGGCAGTGATTTTCCTGAAGTATCTTCTGACTCAGCTGCAACGTGGAACATCTTGCGATATGTAATAGAAAAAACAACATATAAAGCAAAATTGATCAAATTCCTTAAATGACAGTTTCAGGAATGGGAAAAAATGCCAGTGAACAAGCTTCTAGCAACCAGAAGCAATAAATAATGAGACTTAAATAATGTGGAGACAAAAGCGACGCCCATATTTTTTTAGCGCCAAATAAGACGCCCACATTATTTGGCGCCTAAATGCTTTTGGCGCAAAAAATGACGCCACGTCCGGAACGCCGACATTTTTGGCGCAAAAGAACGTAAAAAAATGACGCAACTTCCGGCGACACGTATGACGCCAGAAACAGAAAAGATTTTTTGCACCAAAAAAGTCTGCGCCAAGAATGACGCAATAAAATGAAGCATTTTCAGCCCCCGCGAGCCTAACAGCCCACAGGGAAAAAAGTCAAATTTTTAAGGTAAGAAAAATAATTGATTCAAGTGCATTATCCCAAATATGAAACTGACTGTCTGAAAATAAGGAATGTTGAACATCCTGAGTCAAGGCAAATAAATGTTTGAATACATATATTTAGAACTTTATTAAAAAAGTGCCCAACCATAGCTTAGAGTGTCACAGAAAATAAGATTTACTTACCCCAGGACACTGATCTACATGTTTGTAGAAAGCCAAACCAGTACTGAAACGAAAATCAGCAGAGGTAATGGTATATATATATATAAAAGAGTATATCGTCGATCTGAAAAGGGAGGTAAGAGATGAATCTCTACGACCGATAACAGAGAACCTATGAAATAGACCCCGTAGAAGGAGATCACTGCATTCAAAATAGGCAATACTCTCCTCACATCCCTCTGACATTCACTGCACGCTGAGAGGAAAACCGGGCTCCAACCTGCTGCGGAGCGCATATCAACGTAGAATCTAGCACAAACTTACTTCACCACCTCCATAGGAGGAAAAGTTTGTAAAACTGAATTGTGGGTGTGGTGAGGGGTGTATTTATAGGCATTTTAAGGTTTGGGAAACTTTGCCCCTCCTGGTAGGAATGTATATCCCATACGTCACTAGCTCATGGACTCTTGCTAATTACATGAAAGAAACATGTTCTTAGAGAAAGAGTTTTTGTGTCTCAGAACCATGAGTGTGTATATCTCCATAGTAACATAGTAGATGAGGTTGAAAGAAGACAAAATTAAATTGAGTTCAACATATACAGATCCTACCTGGTTTACAATAAAAGCTCCAATTGACCTAATCCCATTAAAAAGGTGACCCATTTAAGACTAGCATTCATATCCCTGAATTCTGTTTTTAGCCAAAAATGTGTCTAAGCCATTATGTTTAAGGTATTGGCACTCACTACCTCCTTAGGCAATGAGTTCCACAATTTGCTCTTACAGTGGAAAAAGGTTTATGTTGCTGGAGATTAAATCTACTTTCCTCCAGCCTTAAACTGTGACATTGTCACAAATAATTTAATCTGAATAAACAGAGCTTCTTCCATCTCTGTATATGGGCCTTGAATATATTTATATAAAGTAATCATATCACCTCTCAAGCAGGTTTTTTCTAGAGAAAACAGACCCAGTTTGCTTTATCTTTCTTATATATTTGCTGAAAGTGGATGTATTGAGCATTTACCCCAATATATTAAACGTTCTCTGAATGTATACACAAACTACACCTGTATACTAGCATACCTCGTTTTATTGTGCTTCACTTTATTGCGCTACGCAGATATTTTTTAGAAATTGAAGGATTGTGGCAACTCTGCAATTATGACTCACTGAAGGCTGGAACCAAACCTGCAATATCTCTGAGGTACGCCTGTATAGAGATTACTTGCTTGTATATATATGTTTCGAAAGAGAAGCCCTACTCAAGATCAATGTCTATAAATTGGCAGTCCAATTAGTACCCCACAAAGACGTTTTCCTAGGCACAGAGAGCCATAAATCACTTAAATGAATAATTCCGACGTAACCATGGTAATATCAGTTTTATTATGAAAATACAATTTAACCCATTAACTAGGTATTATCACACTGAGATAACCAATTATTCTCTTGCCACACATCTGATGGTGGTCAGAAACTAGTATATTAAGAAAAATTAAAATGGCAAGTTAAAGGGACAGTATACACCAATGTTCATATAACTGCATGTAATACCAATCTAAAAATCCAGTATAAAACTTTTTAAAAACTTACTTAGAAAATCCCAGTTTAGCACTGTTGATGAGCTTAGTCTGGGACACCCAGTGAAAGGGGCTGGGAAAGCAGTAACATGCAGACTCTACCCCCTCCCCTGCATATGAAAAGACCCATTACACAACCAGGAGTCTGTAGACATGAGTTCATAGCTAAACTTTGGGGCTTGATTAGGAGTCTGAAAATCGGCACAATGCTATTTAAAAATAAGCAAAACTATACATTGATACAAAAACTATACATTAATGTGCAAAGAAAAATCTTGTGTACAATGTCCCCTTAAGTAAAGCAAGAGAAGAAGACAAGTAAAGAACTTGAGAGAGAAAAGAGGCAAGGAAAAATTTGCTGGGATCCCTACCAAATATGTTACACTAATTTATATGCACTTATTTGTAGCTTTAAAAGTTTGAATATCTTTGCTTGTGTGGTGTTGGGTATCATATAAAAAAAAAAGGTTGCATGAGAATAAAAGTTAATTTAATTTCCTTAATAATACTTCTAAATTAACCCTTCACCACCCCCATTAAAACATTAAAGGGATACTAAACCCCATTTTTTTCTTTCATGATTCAGATAGAGGAGCAATTTTAAGCAACAATCTAATTTACTCCTATTATCAATTTTTCTTTGTTCTCTTGCTATCTTTATTTGAAAAAGCAGGAATCTAAGCTAAGGAGCCGGCCTATTTTTGGTTTAGCACCCTGGATAGCGCTTGCTGATTGGTGGGTACATTTAGCCATCTATCAGCAAGCGCAACCCAGGTGCTGAACCAAATGGGCCGGCTCCCTAGTTTAGATTCATGCTTTTTTAAGTAAAGATAGCAAGAGAATGAAGACAAATTCCTAATAGGAGTAAATTAGAAAGTTGCTTAAAATTTCATGCCCTATCTGAATTATGAGGAAAATAAAATTGGGTTTAGTATCCCTTTAATGATGGGAATAATATTCTATGTTTAAAGGGACATGAAACCCAAACATTTTCTTTTATGATTCAGACGTGATTTTAAACAACTATTCAATTTGCTTCTATTATCTAAATGGCTTCATTCTCTTGGTATCACTAGTTAAAAAACATAATTTATGTAAGAACTTACCTGATAAATTCATTTCTTTCATATTAGCAAGAGTCCATGAGCTAGTGACATGGGATATACATTCCTACCAGGAGGGGCAAAGTTTCCCAAACCTCAAAATGCCTATAAATACACCCCTCACCACACCCACAATTCAGTTTAACGAATAGCCAAGAAGTGGGGTGATAAAAAAGTGCGAAAGCATATAAAATAAGGAATTGGAATAATTGTGCTTTATACAAAATCATAACCACCACAAAAAAAGGGCGGGCCTCATGGACTCTTGCTAATATGAAAGAAATTAATTTATCAGGTAAGTTCTTACATAAATTATGTTTTCTTTCATGTAATTAGCAAGAGTCCATGAGCTAGTGACGTATGGGATAATGACTACCCAAGATGTGGATCTTTCCACACAAGAGTCACTAGAGAGGGAGGGACAAAATAAAGACAGCCAATTCCTGCTGAAAATAATCCACACCCAAAATAAAGTTTAATGAAAAACATAAGCAGAAGATTCAAACTGAAACCGCTGCCTGAAGTACTTTTCTACCAAAAACTGCTTCAGAAGAAGAAAATACATCAAAATGGTAGAATTTAGTAAAAGTATGCAAAGAGGACCAAGTTGCTGCTTTGCAAATCTGATCAACCGAAGCTTCATTCCTAAACGCCCAGGAAGTAGAAACTGACCTAGTAGAATGAGCTGTAATTTTCTGAGGCGGAGTTTTACCCGACTCAACATAGGCAAGATGAATTAAAGATTTCAACCAAGATGCCAAAGAAATGGCAGAAGCTTTCTGGCCTTTTCTAGAACCGGAAAAGATAACAAATAGACTAGAAGTCTTTCGGAAAGATTTAGTAGCTTCAACATAATATTTCAAAGCTCTAACAACATCCAAAGAATGCAACGATTTCTCCTTAGAATTCTTAGGATTAGGACATAATGAAGGAACCACAATTTCTCTACTAATGTTGTTGGAATTCACAACTTTAGGTAAAAATTCAAAAGAAGTTCGCAACACCGCCTTATCCTGATGAAAAATCAGAAAAGGAGACTCACAAGAAAGAGCAGATAATTCAGAAACTCTTCTGGCAGAAGAGATGGCCAAAAGGAACAAAACTTTCCAAGAAAGTAATTTAATGTCCAATGAATGCTTAGGTTCAAATGGAGGAGCTTGAAGCGCCCCCAGAACCAAATTCAAACTCCAAGGAGGAGAAATTGACTTAATGACAGGCTTTATACGAACCAAAGCTTGTACAAAACAATGAATATCAGGAAGAATAGCAATCTTTCTGTGAAAAAGAACAGAAAGAGCAGAGATTTGTCCTTTCAAGGAACTTGCAGACAAACCCTTATCTAAACCATCCTGAAGAAACTGTAATACTCTCGGTATTCTAAAAGAATGCCAAGAAAAATGATGAGAAAGACACCAAGAAATATAAGTCTTCCAGACTCTATAATATATCTCTCTAGATACAGATTTACGAGCCTGTAACATAGTATTAATCACAGAGTCAGAGAAACCTCTGTGACCAAGAATCAAGCGTTCAATCTCCATACCTTTAAATTTAAGGATTTCAGATCCTGATGGAAAAAAGGACCTTGAGACAGAAGGTCTGGTCTTAACGGAAGAGTCCACGGTTGGCAAGAGGCCATCCGGACAAGATCCGCATACCAAAACCTGTGAGGCCATGCTGGAGCTACCAGCAGAACAAACGAGCATTCCTTCAGAATCTTGGAGATTACTCTTGGAAGAAGAACTAGAGGCGGAAAGATATAGGCAGGATGATACTTCCAAGGAAGTGATAATGCATCCACTGCCTCCGCCTGAGGATCCCGGGATCTGGACAGATACCTGGGAAGTTTCTTGTTTAGATGAGACGCCATCAGATCTATTTCTGGAAGTTCCCACATTTGAACAATCTGAAGAAATACCTCTGGGTGAAGAGACCATTCGCCCGGATGCAACGTTTGGCGACTGAGATAATCCGCTTCCCAATTGTCTATACCTGGGATATGAACCGCAGAGATTAGACAGGAGCTGGATTCCGCCCAAACCAAAATTCGAGATACTTCTTTCATAGCTAGAGGACTGTGAGTCCCTCCTTGATGATTGATGTATGCCACAGTTGTGACATTGTCTGTCTGAAAACAAAACTGAATGAACGATTCTCTCTTCAGAAGAGGCCAAAACTGAAGAGCTCTGAAAATTGCACGGAGTTCCAAAATATTGATCGGTAATCTCACCTCCTGAGATTCCCAAACTCCTTGTGCCGTCAGAGATCCCCACACAGCTCCCCAACCTGTGAGACTTGCATCTGTTGAAATTACAGTCCAGGTCGGAAGCACAAAAGAAGCCCCCTGAATTAAACGATGGTGATCTGTCCACCACGTTAGAGAGTGTCGAACAATCGGTTTTAAAGATATTAATTGAGATATCTTTGTGTAATCCTTGCACCATTGATTCAACATACAGAGCTGAAGAGGTCGCATGTGAAAACGAGCAAAGGGGATCGCGTCCGATGCAGCAGTCATAAGACCTAGAATTTCCATGCATAAGGCTACCGAAGGGAATGATTGTGACTGAAGGTTTCGACAAGCTGTAATGAATTTTAGACGTCTCTTGTCTGTTAAAGACAGAGTCATGGACACTGAATCCATCTGGAAACCCAGAAAGGTTACCCTTGTCTGAGGAATCAATGAACTTTTTGGTAAATTGATCCTCCAACCATGATCTTGAAGAAACAACACAAGTCGATTCGTATGAGATTCTGCTAAATGTAAAAACTGAGCAAGTACCAAGATATCGTCCAAATAAGGAAATACCACAATACCCTGTTCTCTGATTACAGACAGAAGGGCACAGAGAACCTTTGTAAAAATTCTTGGAGCTGTAGCTAGGCCAAACGGCAGAGCCACAAACTGGTAATGCTTGTCCAGAAAAGAGAATCTCAGGAACTGATAATGATCTGGATGAATCGGAATATGCAGATATGCATCCTGTAAATCTATTGTGGACATATAATTCCCTTGCTGAACAAAAGGCAAGATAGTCCTTACAGTTACCATCTTGAACGTTGGTATCCTTACATAACGATTCAATATTTTTAGATCCAGAACTGGTCTGAAGGAATTCTCCTTCTTTGGTAAAATGAAGAGATTTGAATAAAACCCCATCCCCTGTTCCGGAACTGGAACTGGCATAATTACTCCAGTCAACTCTAGATCTGAAACACAATTCAGAAATGCTTGAGCTTTTACTGGATTTACTGGGACACGGGAAAGAAAAAATCTCTTTGCAGGAGGTCTCATCTTGAAACCAATTCTGTACCCTTCTGAAACAATGTTCTGAATCCAAAGATTGTGAACAGAATTGATCCAAATTTCCTTGAAAAAACGTAACCTGCCCCCTACCAGCTGAGCTGGAATGAGGGCCGCACCTTCATGTGGACTTAGAAGCAGGCTTTGCCTTTCTAGCTGGCTTGGATTTATTCCAGACTGGAGATGGTTTCCAAACTGAAACTGCTCCTGAGGATGAAGGATCAGGCTTTTGTTCTTTGTTGAAACGAAAGGAACGAAAACGATTATTAGCCCTGTTTTTACCTTTAGATTTTTTATCTTGTGGTAAAAAAGTTCCTTTCCCACCAGTAACAGTTGAAATAATAGAATCCAACTGAGAACCAAATAATTTGTTACCCTGGAAAGAAATAGAAAGTAGAGTTGATTTAGAAGCCATATCAGCATTCCAAGTTTTAAGCCATAAAGCTCTTCTAGCTAAAATAGCTAGAGACATAAACCTGACATCAACTCTGATAATATCAAAAATGGCATCACAGATAAAATTATTAGCATGCTGAAGAAGAATAATAATATCATGAGAATCATGATGTGTTACTTGTTGCGCTAAAGTTTCCAACCAAAAAGTTGAAGCTGCAGCAACATCAGCCAAAGATATAGCAGGTCTAAGAAGATTACCTGAACACAGATAAGCTTTTCTTAGAAAGGATTAAATTTTCCTATCTAAAGGATCCTTAAACGAAGTACCATCTGACGTAGGAATAGTAGTACGTTTAGCAAGGGTAGAAATAGCCCCATCAACTTTAGGGATTTTGTCCCAAAATTCTAATCTGTCAGACGGCACAGGATATAATTGCTTAAAACGTTTAGAAGGAGT